>NW_007581013.1:0-1913 GCF_000690725.1 Stegastes partitus | reverse complement strand
CCCTTATCCGTGAAAGATTCTTCTGGCCACACATGCAGCAGGACGTGGACCACTATGTGACAAAGGTATGTAGCTGCCTTAAACGTAAGCGCCCTAACAAACCAACTAGAGCACCTTTAACCAACATAGTGACCACTTACCCGTTTGAGCTCGTTTCAATAGACTTTCTGCACTTAGAGCCAAGTAAAGGGGGCTATGAGTATGTGCTCGTCGTCATGGACCATTTTACAAGATTCGCCCAGGCCTATGCATGCACCAATAAGTCAGCAAAAACGGCAGCAAATAAACTGTTTGGAGACTATGTGCTTAAGTTTGGGTTCCCTACTAAGCTGCACCACGATCAAGGCAGGGAGTTTGAGAATAAGTTGTTCCACAAACTCCAGGAATACTGTGGCATTCGAGGTTCCCACACGACTCCATATCACCCTGCCGGGAACGGCCAGGTAGAAAGGTTTAATCGCACATTGCTCTCCATGTTAAGAAACCTGCCAGAGACAGCTAAAGCTGACTGGAAAAGCTCACTGGACAAGGTGGTGCATGCGTACAATTGTACGCGGAACGAGGCAACTGGGTTTTCTCCCCATTTTCTGCTCTTTGGTAGGAGTCCCAGGCTGCCCATTGACCTCATGTTTGGCCTGACCCCTGGTGGCGACGATGAAGAAAACACATCCCATAGTGAGTATGCTGACAAGTGGCGCAAGCGCATGCTGGAGGCATACAAACTTGCTTCAAAAAGTGACAGTAAAGGACAGGCCAGGTCAAAAACATACTACGACAGGAAAGCTTATGGTGCAGAGCTTCAACCAGGGAGCAGGGTGCTTGTGCGCAACTTTTCTGAGCGAGGTGGCCCAGGTAAACTCAGGTCGTACTGGGAGGAGAAAGTCCATGTTGTTGTGGAAAAGAAACCTGACACTCCTGTTTATGTGATCAAGCCTGAGGGAGGTCAAGGAAGGACACGAGTCATGCACAGAAACTTGTTGCTGCCTTGCGACTATCTGCCCATTGATGAAGATCTGCCAACTTACACAAAACCTGTAAAAACTAAGAAAAGTGTAAGACGAGATGAAGACAATAACTCGGGTTCTGAGGATTCTGATAATGAGGCAGAGTGGCAGGCGATCATCTCGAGGCCAATTAGGAGTCAGTTGAGGGCAAGTGCAGAGGAGTTTCACCCGCTACAAACCCCTAGACATCACCACGTTAGCATCAGTGAGGAACTCTCAAAATACGACTCCGAGGCCGCACCAGACAGTCCGCTGAGTGGTGATGACAGCGCGAGGTTCGAGCTGGAGGAGCCAGCACAGGACGAGGCCCAGGACAGTCTCACCGCAGATGAGAGTCCTACAGCATCATCTGATGAAGCAGACGAGGATGCTGGGCTCCATCCTGCCACCTTGAGACAGTATCCTTTCAGACGCAGAATGCCGCCTAAAACACTTACTTACAACGCTTTAGGCCAGCCTTCTCTTACACACAGAGA
The DNA here is from genome assembly GCF_000690725.1 of Stegastes partitus. Classification (NCBI taxonomy): domain Eukaryota; kingdom Metazoa; phylum Chordata; class Actinopteri; family Pomacentridae; genus Stegastes; species Stegastes partitus. The sequence goes on along the minus strand of NW_007581013.1, from coordinate 433 downwards.
CGTGTAATGACACTACTGAGTTGGTTGATTAGTTCAGTTCTACAGTGAGTTCAGTAAAATGTTAAGCCATATGTACAGAGACCATATGCACATAGACCGCACATTGCCAACTTTGATCATTTAAGACACAACACAGCCGGAGCATAGCATACAAGCACATGACATGTATTTAGGTAATAGCCTTATACGCTTGTAGTAGGAGTCCCAGCCTAGAGTACAAGAATCTTCTGTCAGTGGAGGTACTTCGCCTGTGAAACAGAGCATTTCTTTAGATACCGCCTGGCCAGTGGTGTCTTCCTATGGACATGGTGAAAGAGGGAGATATATGCCATGTGAAGGACTGTTAATGGACATTTGGTGCCTCCTTAATATGAACTGACTCCCACTCTTGTGACTGTGGCTCTGAAGTCAAAGACACATATTCATGGACTGT
>NW_007581012.1:0-1920 GCF_000690725.1 Stegastes partitus | reverse complement strand
AGGTGTGACGTATTGGCTCTTATGTACAACAGATAGATTAATAATCGAGGCCAACCTCAGGCGCACCATTCAGTAGTGAGATTCCACAAACTAGGAACACGTATCAGCAGATGAATGTCATTTGCTTGCACATCTTTGCTGCTCTCTGGCAGGCCTACATGATGAAGTATCCCTGCTAAATATTCAACGCTGTCCTCTGTTGTTGTGTATCTGATTGTGGTTGTTGATGTGCTCTGTGTTACAGCGGTACACGGTGAGACTGAGTGGTCAGTGATTTACCCTTCATCTGAGATGTGCGCCCCCAAAGGATCAGCAGTGGTCATGCGCTGCAGCTACACATACCCAGCTGTAATAGACGGAGATGCTAATAAAGTTAAGGATAAATTCTGGTTTATTACAGAGTATGACGATCTCACCAGAGAACCATATGAAGGTCGTGTGCACTATGACTGTGATGAGAACAACTGCAAAGTGAACATTACAGACCTGAGAGAGGAGGACTCTGCTACGTACAAGTTCAGGTTCACTACAAACCTTTACCCTTGGACTGGTGAACCTGGAGTCCGTTTGACTGTCACAGGTAACATCATCTGAACATTTACTCATTTTATCCAACATGATCAGTGCAGCACATGTATGTTGACAGCTTTCTAGTCCTTACAGCTTTTGGTTTAATGTGGTTTTGGAAACCAATGACATGCTGGGTCCTTTCTCACTTGTCCAGTTGTGAAGGTGACTGTGANGTTTTCAATCCACATCACTTCAACACTGTTGTGGTATTTGTTGTTTTCTTAAACTGAACTTTTCTTGTATTGCTATGCACTCGTACCAGTTCATTCTGTTGGTGTGATATTTCCATGTCCTGCAGAGTTACCAGAAATCATCCTTTCTATTATCTTTTTTATTAACTATGCAAACACCTCACTGCTTTGTATTTGTTCCTACTCAGCAACAGTCTGACCACAAAGTAAATAGAACAAGCCTTTGGTTAGAGACTCACTGGCCCTTCAGATCTCTGCAGCTCACTACTCATCTCTATGTGAAGATAGCGGCTTGCAGATACATTAACTGTGGTTTGCATAACCTCCCTGCATCTCTGCATTGTTGGTAACACAGGCCTCATCAAGAAAACGCTTTGAATCAGAAAGTCATGGCAGTTTGGGCTGTTTTTAAAAACCTACCCAATGGTAAAGAAGCGCAAAGCAGGTCTCTTTAAAAGGAAAAAAAAAAAAGTGTTGTGCTAAATAGCAAACAAACACACAAAGCAAACCAACGAACAAAAGCAGCGATGAAACCCACAAACAAGTTAAAGAGTCTTAAGTCAGACTGTTACTAAACTACAACTACATCTGTTAAATTCAATGCTTGTTGTTCAGTAAACATGAATGTAATAAGAATTGTTTCTGAAGACAAATGTAGACAAAATGGATTTGAATGTACTTATAAAATCTAAGTAAAAAGGCATTTAAGTTATCTAGAAAAAACAAGTAAGCCACTACTTTTTGTCTAAACATCATCTTATCACCTTTTCTTGTATAATCACTTGAACCCAACTGATGCTGGATATTTTGGGCGTATGCAGACAAAGAGTAAAACCAACAAACAAACAACCACAAAAAAAGAATGTAGAGATGCTGGCTGGCATTCTTTATATAGAGTCATGTTGAAAAGGGGAAATGATAGTCATTGGTGCATACCCTGCTAGAAATTTATTTGGAAATTAATTCACAACTAACTGTGAAGACACCGCTTGACTCCACACCACCGTCTGCTCAAGCTGCGCTCTGCTACATGTGCTGCAGACGGCACTGAGAGTGTTGCAAACTGTGGAGTCAAAGCTGCTCTGCTGGACAAACGATGTAATGACAGCGTTTCTTAATTACCCCAAACACCTTTTTCTGTATCGTGTTCTGTAAAAAA
>NW_007581011.1:1876-2504 GCF_000690725.1 Stegastes partitus | reverse complement strand
TCCTCGCGCCTCAGAAACCAGTTGGCTGCTGTGTTTTATGTGTGTGTGAGAGAGAGAGGGCAGCTGAAATGGACGAGTTTAGCTTTGCTGACAGTTGACGTTTTCAAAGAAAGTCGGTGTTGAGTTGGACTTGGCTTTGCACCTGGATGGGATATACAGCCATGACTCGATAATCCGACCCTTAACAATCCTAAACCTTGCTACCCATAGTGTTCTAACAATACACTAGTTGTTATAACAGCTATGAACAATAATGAACAACTAATGAGCCTTCCAGCATCAAGCCCTCCTCGTATCTGGACCTCCGTCTTGACAATCCGACAGCCTTGATATCCGACATAGAAGAAGGTTTTACATTTAGTGTCAGATTATCGAGTCACGACTGGACCTTTCTTTCAAATTTTGTGATCTTTAATGGCCGCTAGTCGACAGCAGTAAGGCCGTGCTTTTACCCTTTAGTAGATGGTTGGTCTGAAGGTGTCATTTCTTCTCAGGATGAAGCCATTAAAGCAGGATGTTCTCATAACACAACACCAAAAGAGTGGATTTGTTGTTTTGTGTCCCAACTTTTCAATCTGGACTTTACGCTGTGCTTTTGTGCTGCTGCCCTTTGATTGAGGCGCGTTAA
>NW_007581011.1:0-1301 GCF_000690725.1 Stegastes partitus | reverse complement strand
TATTAAAGAGCGAAACTGGAAACTCCAACATTACAAGAACAAAAAAGAGGGTCCATTATTTAAGTTAAGTTTCTATTAAACCCCTGAACAAAGTGAAAAACTTTAGTTTGTATATTAAAGCATAACATCGATGCGACGGTCATTTTAGAAGCAGCGACCAGATAAAGCAGCCCTGTTCCTCCTTAATGTGTAATTGTTGTCAGATTTAACTCCTTGAAAATACAGCAGAATTTACGACACAGTCTTCATCTTTAACTTATATTTATAGGCTCATTCGATGCCAGTTCACCCAGATTTCAGAACTTCTCCCACTTCAGGTTATGTATTTAAAATAAATAAATAAATAATGCGTGCAAAAACTTCTACTTAAAGCACGGAACCCTGCAGAATCCTACAGTCTTACTACAAGCACTTTTTGAGTTGTGAATTTTTGAAAATAGACCTTTGAGGTTAAATTTTGGAACTTCGGCGATTCTTTAAAACCTCACCAGTTGCTTATTTTTCAAAGGATTTGGCTGTTGTTGTTTTTGTTTTTTGTTGTTGTTTTTGACTGAATATCCCAGAATCCTCAAGAAAAAGTTGGATTTTTACAATATTACGACATGTCCTGGTCAAAAATAACTCCAAGGTTCTTTACAGTAGAACTGGAGGCCAAGGCAATGAGCAGCTAGAGCAGCTATCTGGTTAGACAGTGTGTTTCTGAGGTGTATAGGGCCAAATACAATAACCTCAGTTTGTCTGAAGTTAAATGATGGCCATCCAGGCCTTTATGTCCTTCAGACATACTCAAAGTATGACCAACTGATTGGTTTCATTTGGCTTTACAGATAAATACAACTGGGTGTCGTCTGCGTAACAGTGGACATGTATGCAGTTCCTCCTAATAATATTGCCTAAAGGGGGCATGTACAAAGTAAATGATATAGGTCCTAACACAGAGCCCTGTGGAACTCCATAACTAGTAGAACTACTAGAACCGGTGTAGAAACTGGTCCACTGTCTGAAGCTATAAGAAGATCATTAGTGACCTTCACCAGTGCTGTCTATGTGCTATGATTCATTCTGAAACCTGATTGAAACTCTTCAGACAAACCATTTCTACGCAGATAATCACATAACTGGCAGCAACAACTTTTTCAAGAATTTTAGGAATAGAAGGGAGGTTGGATATGGGCCTATAGTTAGCTCAAACACCTGGATCTGGAGTCTTTGAGTAGTGGTTTTATTATAGCTATTTTAAAACCCTGCGGTACGTAGCCTGCTAATAAGTGGGCATCCTTATTCATAACTTATTGTATAAA
>NW_007581010.1:0-1931 GCF_000690725.1 Stegastes partitus | reverse complement strand
CTCTGTTGTTCACTGTCAGGACTATGCATTCACTGTGGTAGTGCTGATCTGGTTCACACCAAACATGCTGGACTCCATCTGAGCTGAACTAATTTATCTTGGTCTCAGCTGACAGACTTCTTTTTATGTTCTTTAGCAAAGTTTCATCTACTTTTGTACCAAACAATAAGAAGGTTTTTTTTCTTGGGCATTGTCTCTGAAGGTTGACATAATGTCCCGTCCTTCACATTGTCTGAGTGTGGAGAACAGTCTGAATCAGCTGCCTTCTGTTATATAGAACTATGTTGTGAAAGTAGTTCACCATCTGTGGAGTCATTTTAGGAGGACGACCACTGCAGCTTTGATTAGTGGTCCTCTGGCTCCTTCTGTACCTCCTCATTAATTCTATGTTTTGAACTGATTTTCAGTTGCTCATCGATCTTCCTGTATACTTTTCCATTTCACAATCAGACTCCTTAAATTATTTTGCTAATTATTTTCCACGTGGAGCCATGATGCAGGCATGCAAAGTTCTGGTGTTCACCACTTGTTTTTATAACCACGTACATGCTGTTAGGCTGATTGGACGGTGAACTCAGTTTAGTTTTTACTGGTTTTCAAACTTGTGTGTGACATGTATTTACTTCTGTTCTATGTTTTACTCCCCTCAGCAATATCCACCAACCAAACACAGGACTTCCTGAAGAGACAAAAGAAAAGGTCCAGGTTGTACCTCTGGGGATCTTGCAGATCCAGTCCAACTCAGAGTCACAGTGCATGGCCAGCCAGGTCATAGTGCCCAAGTCTGCTGCAGCACACTGCCGAATGTTGTAGTAGTAGCGGCCAAAGTTCTGGTACGTTAACTGAGACATAAACAAAGAGTAAACAGATTGTACTTGAGGAATCTGTTAATGCACTGGTGGGCTGCAACTTGATGTTACTCACAGCAAGTCCATCACTCCACTTCCAGCTGCCGTTGTCCATGGGGTTCCTGCGGTTCAGTCCGATCCAAAACCAGTGCTGCTCGTGATCCTCTGATTCCCTGTAGGTCACATCACCATCCAAAACATCATCATCATGGTAAATGGCCTGCATATATATATAACACTTTTCTACCTTCATGATACTCAAAGTGCTTTACAATGTTTTCTCATTCACCCATTCACACACAAATGGCGACAGAGCTGCTGTGCAAGGTGCTGCCTGCCATTGGGAGCAACTTCGGGTTCAGCCCAAGGACACTTGGACTGTGGCAGGGGATCGAACCGCCAACCTTGCGATCAGAGGACAACCGTTCTTCCCGCTGAGTCACAGCCGCCCATCATCATCATCATCATCATCATCATCATCATCACATGTGAGCAGGTCAGAAAGCCAAACCCACCCAAATCTCTCATGCAGGATCTGCAGAACAAAGTGTTCCTCCTCAGGGCTGCTGATGCTCAGCAGGTTTGCTCCATGTTTCCGACAGAACAGATGAGCCTGCAGCCAACTCATCTTCTGCTCCAGCTGGGAGAAGTGAAACACCTGCACACAGGTAATAAAGGTGTAACTACGGATGCAACGCTGATGTAAAGCAAGTTGTAGTGACAGTGATGTTACTTCCAAGCTTAGGACTACAAGTAAGAATTACTCCTCCTACCGAAGGTTGGGTCTTGAGAAACGTTCATTTCATAACAGGTGACTGTCAAAATTGTCAAGAATTGAAAGTGGCTTTACGTATGTGTCCTGATTTCATGCCATCTAAAGCATCAGGGTTCTTCTGCTCGAACAGCTCTGATTGTCATAAACTATGTATTATTAAAATGCTATGTGCCAAATTTTAGACTGATACAAAATATATATTTAATCGCCTGTCAACCAACTTCCAGCTCGTCTCCCAGATTAAAATTTGACACTGTTTGAACTACAATATCTCAGGAATCATTAAAGATAGAAGTATGAAATTTTCA
>NW_007581009.1:0-1935 GCF_000690725.1 Stegastes partitus | reverse complement strand
ATGACTACAGGCTACAGCAACACATTTACGAAGAAGAAAATGACTAAAATCTCACATTTGGACTCATATTTATTCATTTTTGGTGCAATTTTAACTTTAAATCACAATAAAATCAGCTAATTAACACAATAGGACACATATCTGGGGCAAAATTTGTGATAACAATGATTAATGATGATGATAAATATTTACTTCACCATGAATATATATCTATATAATATAGCTTTGATAATTAGCCAGGTCAATCTGTAGTTTGTTTATAATATTGTTGGTTAAGTTATAATACTATAATGTCTTATCTTTATTTTCAGTCAGGTGAATCTGTCGTATATATAGGATCTTGATATTTAAATGATGTAGAATAAAGTTAATGAGCTCAATATCTGTTGTTTTAAATAACTTGAGTATTAAATAACTTCCAAAGATGCTAACGTAGATGTTTGTCCATATTTCTAACGTGTACGTTCACATTTAAACGACGACAAACCCAGTATGTAATCAGCCACAGCTTCCATCAGCACGTGGACGTCGCCGAGAGACTCGAACACATTTCCTCAACCTGACTCAACCGTTTGAAAAGCTTTGTGCCTCAGAAACAACAACAAGCCGCAAAACGCCGCCGCCGCCGCCGTCGCTGCTGCGAGTTCAGAGATGTTAAGGGACAGAAAGTTTCTCTTTGTCTGAAAGCTCTCAAATGTGCCACAGAAAGCTGAGATTCAAAGCCGGGCCCATCTCTCCTAATTAACACTTTGAAAGATAAAAGCAGTTTATTAAATCAATCAGGATGAATGTTGTTTGTGAATCCCAGCAGATAAGGACATTTGCATATTAACTTTGCAGTTCTAACCTACATTTGAGGATCTTCTGAGATTGTGGCCGGCTTCAATGTAAATATTTTCCCCCTCTCCGCTACTGTACACGTTTTAAAGTTTCATCGCTGCGGATTCTCTGGTGGATTTTCAACTCATTAAAAAATAAAGAGACGGATAAATAAGCAAACACATAACGTAAACAGACAAACAAATGAATAGACGAGCACGGATATTACGGGCGCTGGAGAGGCGCCGCCGAAATCTGCGGCGCAAAAAAAACAATCTGGATTTTAACTTGCTGTTACATATTCCCAGTTCAAAACTCGGCTTTAAATGAACATGAAAGCAACAAATAGGCTTTTAAAGAGTATTATATGTGCCCTGCAGTTAATCTGGCATGTACTGAAGAGCCGTCTCAGTGTGTTCTGCCAACATTTAACTTCACCGTGAATCATGCATTTTCTTGAGGTGTATTTGGTCTCCGCCGCACTTTCACTCAACTTCTCTATGAAAGCTGTTAATAAACACTCGTGTTTCCAGTCCCTGGCACCGACAACTGTCCCTTTGATGGGCACGCACAGCATTTTTTATCATATTTGTCTTTTAAATTCCATGTTTCATGTCTGAAACCTGCTCTGGAACATTCAAAGACACTGAAATGTTCTCACCAGAAACCATCTGAAGTTCTCTAACCTGATAGAACTTGATTTATACAGATTTAGGGGTTCCTCTAAACGGCACAAGCAGGTTGCAAAAAACACTAAAAAGGGAAGATTTAGTTGCAAAACAAGGAAATGCAACATCAGTTGTAGGGCTGCACAACTAATCAAATATTAATAACCACCATCGTTTCTCTTCAAACTCACTTGTCAGATTCTTATAATGCAGTCTTTAGATTCCTCCCCAGCAAAAATATGAAAATATTTCAGCTACAGAAAGGCAACACAGGCTCTGTGTGACGGGTGCACAGCCAAATCTGAAATCTGTCCAAAGCAAACAACCATTTTGGATGATTCCAAACAACTTTTCACCTCATGTAGCTCAAAAACTAGCCAACTGCAGTCCGTCACTGTTGCTAACGCAGTGCTAGTGCTGAATAAAGGTAGTATTGACATTTAAAATG
>NW_007581008.1:0-1935 GCF_000690725.1 Stegastes partitus | reverse complement strand
AAGCTTCTCTGCACACAGCTAGCCAGCTAGCTAGCCAGTTAGCATCTACACTTTTTCTGAAATCTCCGATACCTGAAACCGGATTTACAACGAGTCAGAATTCAGCTGCAGATCTCACATCTTTTAAAAGTCATTTTAAAATGACTGGAGACTGGAAGCTTCTCTGTGCACAGCTCGCTAGCCAGTTAGCATCTGCTTTAGCCTTCGCGTGATGCGTTCAGGGACCATTTGTAGTTTATATAGAAGCAGATGTTTTAGAAATGAGGGTTTTTATTCATATTTAACTTCCAGGAGATGCCCTGAATTCAGGTGAAGATTATTTCTTGTCTTGTTTTGAAGCAAAGATTTGCTCGTTAGCATGAACGCAGCGCAGCGCTGAAGTAAAAACGAAGCGTCCGGATGGTTGTTGATGGATCCGAGCAGCCCTAACTCAGCACACACTGAGACGAGACGAAGTCGCAGAAGTTTGTGGCCTAATTTCAGCCTAATTAAGCAAAATGCGACATCAAAGCAGCTGCTGGCGAGGCGCCGTGAGTGACAGCTGCTGCCGAGGAGCTGCTGCCGGATGTCTGACGGTCCCAGAACGCAGCGCTCGCATTCACCTCGGATTAGACGCCGAACGCGGGAAATCACGGATTACGGACCTGACGGAGGAACGCGGCGCTAAAATACAAATCTATGCTAAGCCGGCGCTCCTCCGTCGCAGATTAACCTCCCGTGTGCATTTCCTGTCGTGAGAATTGTTTTTTTTTCCACCAAAACTCATCAGTTGGTGTTTCTATTATTTTGTCCACCTTCTGCTGGTAAACCGGAGGTTAGAGGTCATCGGCGGCTGTCATCAGGTTATCAAGGCGGTCTGCAGACGGCCGAGGGCGTTACAGCCGACACACAACACCTTGCTGTGTGTGTGTGTGTGTGTGTGTGTGTTTGTGAGTGTGTGTTTGTGCGTTAGCTTCCAGTTAGCAGCGAAGGGGATTAAACAGAATTTTATCTTTGATGTGGATTAGACGGAGCGCCGGGATCGTGATTAAATTGTCGCGTGGAGATTGCAGGAGAGTGTGCAGCGTGTGTGTGTGTGTGTGTGTGTGTGTGATTTATTATCAGATGCCAATCAGCCGCTGCGACACAAACGGCGGCAGGGCGGGCGAACGAACCGGAGTGTGGGCGAGTGAATGGATTGGATTCACCTTTAGCCGTGTGGGCAGCAGCACCTGAAGCAGCTCGCTTCATTCAGAGCGCCGCTTCGTTAATTTGGGTTCATCAGCTGGCGTCGGAGGCCGAGGACGTCGACACCAATCAGACAAAAGCTGCGTTCAATTCGCCGGAGCTCGTTAAGATATCTGGGATTTACTGGTTTGGTCCAATCGGCTCGTTACGACCTGAAGCTTGAAACCTCCAAACTCTCACCTCGTGATCCGTTCTGGGTGTTTTCTGCTTGTTTTGCTTCACTGAGGTTCATTTTTCACTGCAACATAAAATCCTGCTGCTCAGTGGAACCGGATGAAGGAGAAATGACTTCTGTGGAGAAAGATGTTTGTCCAGGATGATCCAAATGTGTCCAAAATGACCTTAAACATGGCTGAAATGATTTAAAAATGACCCAAAATGACTTTTGTTTTGTTCAAATTGAATTAAAATGTCTCTAAAATGACTTAAAACACGTCTAAAATACTAAATCTGTCCAAGGTGACCTAAATTTAATCAAAAATGACTCAATGTGTGTCCAAAATTACTTAAAATTTGCGTAAAACCATTTTAAAATTATCAAGACGACTTCAGTTTTGTTTAAAATTAATTAAAATGTGTCGAAATCTCAAAATTTGTGAAAGATTACTTCAATTTTGTTTGAAATGACTTAAAAAACATGTCCAAAATGACTTGAAACCTGCCAAAAATGATTAAAAAGTTATCCGAGATGACTGAAATTTGGTTAAA
>NW_007581007.1:0-1936 GCF_000690725.1 Stegastes partitus | reverse complement strand
TTTAACCAAATTTCAGTCATCTCGGATAACTTTTTAATCATTTTTGGCAGGTTTCAAGTCATTTTGGACATGTTTTTTAAGTCATTTCAAACAAAATTGAAGTAATCTTTCACAAATTTTGAGATTTCGACACATTTTAATTAATTTTAAACAAAACTGAAGTCGTCTTGATAATTTTAAAATGGTTTTACGCAAATTTTAAGTAATTTTGGACACACATTGAGTCATTTTTGATTAAATTTAGGTCACCTTGGACAGATTTAGTATTTTAGACGTGTTTTAAGTCATTTTAGAGACATTTTAATTCAATTTGAACAAAACAAAAGTCATTTTGGGTCATTTTTAAATCATTTCAGCCATGTTTAAGGTCATTTTGGACACATTTGGATCATCCTGGACAAACATCTTTCTCCACAGAAGTCATTTCTCCTTCATCCGGTTCCACTGAGCAGCAGGATTTTATGTTGCAGTGAAAAATGAACCTCAGTGAAGCAAAACAAGCAGAAAACACCCAGAACGGATCACGAGGTGAGAGTTTGGAGGTTTCAAGCTTCAGGTCGTAACGAGCCGATTGGACCAAACCAGTAAATCCCAGATATCTTAACGAGCTCCGGCGAATTGAACGCAGCTTTTGTCTGATTGGTGTCGACGTCCTCGGCCTCCGACGCCAGCTGATGAACCCAAATTAACGAAGCGGCGCTCTGAATGAAGCGAGCTGCTTCAGGTGCTGCTGCCCACACGGCTAAAGGTGAATCCAATCCATTCACTCGCCCACACTCCGGTTCGTTCGCCCGCCCTGCCGCCGTTTGTGTCGCAGCGGCTGATTGGCATCTGATAATAAATCACACACACACACACACACACACACACGCTGCACACTCTCCTGCAATCTCCACGCGACAATTTAATCACGATCCCGGCGCTCCGTCTAATCCACATCAAAGATAAAATTCTGTTTAATCCCCTTCGCTGCTAACTGGAAGCTAACGCACAAACACACACTCACAAACACACACACACACACACACACACACAGCAAGGTGTTGTGTGTCGGCTGTAACGCCCTCGGCCGTCTGCAGACCGCCTTGATAACCTGATGACAGCCGCCGATGACCTCTAACCTCCGGTTTACCAGCAGAAGGTGGACAAAATAATGGAAACACCAACTGATGAGTTTTGGTGCAAAAAAAAAACGATTCTCACGACAGGAAATGCACACGGGAGGTTAATCTGCGACGGAGGAGCGCCGGCTTAGCATAGATTTGTATTTTAGCGCCGCGTTCCTCCGTCAGGTCCGTAATCCGTGATTTCCCGCGTTCGGCGTCTAATCCGAGGTGAATGCGAGCGCTGCGTTCTGGGACCGTCAGACATCCGGCAGCAGCTCCTCGGCAGCAGCTGTCACTCACGGCGCCTCGCCAGCAGCTGCTTTGATGTCGCATTTTGCTTAATTAGGCTGAAATTAGGCCACAAACTTCTGCGACTTCGTCTCGTCTCAGTGTGTGCTGAGTTAGGGCTGCTCGGATCCATCAACAACCATCCGGACGCTTCGTTTTTACTTCAGCGCTGCGCTGCGTTCATGCTAACGAGCAAATCTTTGCTTCAAAACAAGACGAGAAATAATCTTCACCTGAGTTCAGGGCATCTCCTGGAGGTTAAATATGGATACAACTCCTCATTTGTGAAACATCTGCTTCTATATAATCTACAAATGGTCCTTGAACGCATCACGCGCAGGCTAAAGCAGATGCTAACTGGCTAGCGAGCTGTGCACAGAGAAGCTTCCTGTCTCCAGTCATTTTAAAATGACTTTTAAAAGATGTGAGATCTGCAGCTGAATTCTGACTCGTTGTAAATCCGGTTTCAGGTATCGGAGATTTCAGAAAAAGTGTAGATGCTAACTGGCTAGCTAGCTGGCTAGCTGTGTGCAGAGAAGCTT
>NW_007581006.1:0-1945 GCF_000690725.1 Stegastes partitus | reverse complement strand
ATTACTCCTTGAGATAAAGATGTGTGTCATCAGCATAGAAGTAGCAGATAAGTGACACTGATGAGCCACAATGTTAAATTCCACCTGTCTGATATTGAGTAGTTCCCCTTTGTCCCACAAAAACAGCTCTTAACCATCAGGGTGTGGATACGGGACCTCTGGGGGAGTCCTGTGGTGTCTTTGGGTACTTGTGGGCTACAGGATGGAGACACAATGGATCAGGCTTGTTCTGGTGCATTTTGTGGATCTGGGGAGTTCAGAGGTAAGGTCAACGCCATGAGTTCTGTCCTGCTGGAGAAGCCTGCTACCGTCACAAAGTACCGTTGCGATGGGGAGGGTGTTTTTGCTCTGGAACAATGCTTAGGTGGAAAGTACATGTCAAAGCAAATTTCACATGAATGCCAGGGCCCAAGGTTTTTCGAGTAGCACATTGCATTATATTTAGATGTTATTTACTTCAACTGTCAGCAGTTTTAATGTTGCAGCTGATAAAGCTGTAAATTCCTCTGAGCAATAAAGATGTATGTCATCAGTATAGGAGAAGGAGTGAATACTAAATATACATCACAAAAATAGAACAACATTTGCATTCAGAGTTTAAATACTGTATAATCTGCCCAGCAGTCATGTTTATAACGCACTAATTTGTTTATCCAGTTACATTTTTCTAATTTCTAATTATTGTGGTGACAAGCATGAACTGTGGCCCCAGAGCATGGGTTTCACAAATACACTCCCACATGGTTATGTACAGGCAACAACACGACTTTGGTTAAGCCTTGGGAAATATTATTTTCTGCCAGATAATAATCACGTTGTGTTCAGACCACAATCTTTCACTAAAGTCAACCACACGCTGTGTAAACATCATTTATAAAGTGTAATTATGTAGACAAAGCAATGGATACTTTGTGGAAGACAAATAAATTGCATTGTCAAGGAACATTTCTCTGGTGCCTTAAATATTTACATTTCTGTGACTTTTAGAGACATGAACCAAACACTTGAGCATCTCGCCAGAAATTTGTATGCATTGAAACATAATTGGCGGCCTTTTAGAGGGCAATTTTCAATGCATAGTGTACTGGAAATAAATGAATAACAAAAGTCCCATTACATTCAGAATATAGGTAATGACTGCAAGATGCACAGAATCTCACACATTCATCTCATGAAAATTAAATAGAAAACTCAGCTGCTAAATGTAAGACCTTCTGCTTCTGTCCTGAACTGCAGTGTCTGCAGGTGAGGTTGGACACATCCTAACTAGTCAAGTGTCATGTGCAATCAGTATAATGGTGAACGAAGCAACATTTTAAATCGGAGGAACTAAAACTAATCAGGTAGCCTATTGTACCAACAAATGTTTCGATCTGCTCTGTTTTTATTTTCATGGTTTGTCTGTATGAATGCTGGCGTGTTAAATTTAATCTTCTGCGGTGTAACACAGTTGGCTGCTATCAATCAGGCACACATAAACAGACAAATGTTTAAGAAAGTGGCTGGGGGTGGAGATTAAGAAAGCACTGCTAAAGGGTGTATCTTATTTAGAATCACTTGGCCTGCTCCTGATGAGAAATTCACGAATGACAAATTCACTGATGAGATTCCAGATGTTTATAAATGTCTCCAAACACCTCACTGTCTCCTTTCAGTTCCCTATGACTACTCTTCCCCCCCATTGTAACTCAACAGTGTGCTACCTCTGTACACAGCATGAACAGAGAATTGTAATTAAAACCTTTGAAGTATTTAATGTAATATCTTGAAATAAGGTTCAGCATTCTGAGCAGAATCTCATGTCTTACATTTGTCAAACACTTTGTGACTTGTGGTGCAATATTTTTTTTCTTTTCTTTTTTCTTTTAGCATGTATTTGCAACTGTCATTTTTTGATTGAGATAAAATCCACACCCCAGTCACTCCCCTTCCTGTCATGTGCATA
>NW_007581005.1:1475-3103 GCF_000690725.1 Stegastes partitus | reverse complement strand
TGAACTACAGCAGCTGTAGATCTTCCTGCAGATCTTGGTGCTGCTCTGTATTCCTCACGGTTTCTCAAATGCCCGATCGCCCAGAAAACCCTCGGCCCTCGGCGGGTGTTTTGGTTGGCGGTTCGGCGGCAGCGGAGATGGACGCAGGTAGATATTGAGGGAGACAGTTATAATGACTCGCGGCCATCTGGTGGTGTTGAGTGTCAGAAACTGGAAGGAAACACTGAGAGCTACACTGAAAACTTAATCGCAGTCTCTGAGTTTCAAGGCTGCTGCCGCCAAGCGTTTGTACGTTCTGCGAGTTTCACCGTCGGTATGTCGTGATGACATCCAAACGGAGTCGGGGTGTTTTCTGTGGGAGAATCGAGGTTTAAAGAGCAGCCGGTGTTTCTCAAATGAGAGAAAAAGTGAGTGAATCTGAATCCCGTGGATCAGAAATCTACATAAACAAGTGTGCACGACTTATAATAAGGGCAGGGACATACAACGTGAACACAAAGAAACTACGAGACGCAACTCCCCAGTAAACAGACAAAAGAGGCACAAAAGAACAACTACTAGATTCAACAACACCACAAAGACACACAATAACCTGGCAGAGGAGTGATGAAACCAAAAAGACACACAACCAACGAAACAGACAGAAAAGGACAATTTGCACAAAGAAATTTGTAAAAATGACCACAAAGAGACACAAGAAGAGCCGAAAGAGAAACAATAGCACCACACAGACAGAGCCAACAAAAAGAGACACAAAATTAACAAAAATACTCATAAAATGAAATACATAATAAAAATAAAATCAACATGAACACAAACAGACATAAATCCACATCTGTGTTGTTGCTGCTTCATTGTGTCTTATTTGTTTAAAAAGAAGTAAATTAAAGTTTATTTTGAAAAATCTCACATTTGTCGTCCTGCAGTTCAAACTTCAGTTCTGATGATTTTCTCACTTTCATGTCACACGTCGGCTCGTTTTAACGACTTTACTGATTATTTACTGTTACACGTGTTGGCTTTGTGCTTTTATTGTGTGTTGTGCTTTTATTGTGGCGCTGCTGCACCTGAAGCCCACCGCTGGGATCAATAACACCTCCACTGATCCCACATTTATACACTGATCCACCGATGCATCCTTCTCCTGAAAACAAGAAGAAAATGAGGCCACAGGAGAAAGAAGCCGGACAACATTTGTACTTCATTTGTATATTAGATGATTCTGTGCTTTGAGATGTGAGACTGAAGAAGACAAACATGTAAGATATCAGGTGGCCTCAGAGCTCCTCACCTGCAGCAGGAAATAAAATACAGGAAATTACTAACTAGGAGATGAAAGTCACTAAATAATTACTGTTAATCAAAAGAAAACACGTTTAAGGAGAAACAAAGAAAAAAACAACAAAAGAGATGCAGAGTTAACATACAGTAAATAATCTAAATCACTGATACGTCTAAAAAGAGAGCAGACTAACAATGGAGACACAAAGGTTAAAAAGAAAGGCTCACAATGGTCACAAAGACACACAAAGAACGATTGTGTGATGCAACGGGACTGTAAAGACACAAAAACTCATGTAAATGACGGCAAAGACAAGCGAAGCAACACAAACAGGCTAAATTCATTT
>NW_007581005.1:0-325 GCF_000690725.1 Stegastes partitus | reverse complement strand
CAGCACCAGGCCCTTGTGCTGCTCAGTAGGTGTTTAGTGGATGCAGCTCTGCCAAGTATGATGTTAATGTTGAGTCAGGAAGCAGCTTTACAGGCTCCAGCTGTGAAAACACTGTTACAGAGGCTTCGGCTCTCCACTTAACTCATTGGAGGGAAAGGAACCTAATGGACTGTGTGCTGGGCTGTTCCTCATTGTTCTTCCAGCAGAGTTCTCCAGATGTTCCCTCCCTGATGTTCCTCAGCTGTGGCGGCTCGTCGCCTTCGGAGCTGCCGCCATGTTGGATCAGACGCCAAAACAACAAGAACAAAATGACTTAAACAAGACA
>NW_007581004.1:1496-2540 GCF_000690725.1 Stegastes partitus | reverse complement strand
CATATAATCAGGTTTTCCTCACTAAATGTGTTGTCATCTTTCTCCTTATTCTGAAGATACATTCAAATACATTAAAACTTGTTAAACAATGAAGAAGAATTGAATACTAGCACAATTACAGTCACATACATCCTATTTTAAGATGGCAAGTTTGGGTTTAACTCTCACAGAGATCATAAAACGTTTTTATTTTGTACTGGAGTGCTGTTAAAACTGTGGGTGAAAAAGAATCCCCACTTTCAAAACGAGGATCTTAGTTCAGCAGGGCACAGAATATCACAAAACACTGATCACTGTCTGGTCCACCTCATCCCCACATTCAGGCAGAAACTAAAAATTTGCAAAGCCTGTCGTTAAAACTGTGAGGAAATGGAGCACTGAAGCAAAGCAGGGACTACAAGTCTGTTTTGACTTTACAGACTGGAGTGGTTTTGAAGCTGCCAACAGCGGGATGACCCGACAGACACTGTGACAACAGGCCATGGTTCACCACCAAACTGCGACAGCTCTGCCATGCCAAGGAGGAGGCTTACAGGAGTGGGGACAGAGACCTGTTTCAGAAGGCCAGAAACACACTGAGCAATGAGATCAGAGTGGCTGACAAGAGGAGCTACTCTAGAAGCTGATGAACTGGTTCTCAGCTAACAACCCTGCTTCAGTGTGGAGAGGCCTTCAACACATCACCAACTCAGTATTTTTCTTTCAAAAACTGAAACGATAATGCTGTATGGTAAAGGAAGGAGTGATGAGAAGTGCAAAAGTGGGTCTTTGCACTTTTTACCATTCATAAGTCAGTCAAACAAACGAACAGTGGATGATTTTGATGTTGCAGATATAATGTTTACAAGAGCTTCATAAAGAACACAATGCAAGTAATAGAGTTGTGTATCTAGTGCCAGTCACCGTCTGAATCTCATTCAGGTAGCAGTCAATGTAGTCTCTTGGCTCTGAGGGATCCCAGGTCTTCTTGTGCTCATTCATCTCTTCACGTATGAAGTCCTTCACCTTTGTCCAGAACTGCCGGACTGTATGATGTGGACCGGG
>NW_007581004.1:0-914 GCF_000690725.1 Stegastes partitus | reverse complement strand
CAGAAAGGAAAGCTGGCAGAAACCTGCCGACTGTGTGAATGCATCAGTTCATTAGTTTACAATAAAATATGATCACTAGTCCATCATGAAGGCTCGTATCAGACTATAAGCACATATGAGGATTCCTTTTAATTAATTTGTTGCCTAATTTATATATACTTTTGGCATATGACATTTTTTGTTTTACTTTCAACTGCAACCCTGGCGGTGTTAAAAGGACTTGGGAACAAAAACAGAATTCACAGCGGTGTAGGATTATTAACGTATCCTACAAATACAAGCTTCAATGCTAAAGTCAGTTTACTGTTGTGGACTGATGTTGGTATGGAAAAAAAAAAAGAAATAGCTTTAACATAGCCTGTAGTCAACAGGAAAAAAATGAATGACGGAAGACAGGAGCTCTTAGGAGGGCACTAAGGGGTTTTGCCGGTCCTGAAAAACCCTCACACACCCTCAGTGATCCCTCACAATTTGTGCTCCGATGTGTAGCGGGTCTTCTAGAAATGGGGATGCCAGTTTGTTGAGAGCTGCTTCATTTTCTGCTCCTTCTGAAGTTTCACGGGAGAGAACTGATTTTCAGTGGGCGGTGTTATACCCAGTGAGCTCAATCTCCAACATAACCTGCTGCGGAGCAGGTTAGCTGTTGAGCATCAGTTACCATGGTGATGTACCCCGGTAAGAAGTGAACCACTGTCGTAGGACTGAAAACTCAGGATTTAACCTGAAGTTACCTCGCTAAGCCCAAATCCTGCTTTGTAGTACAGGCCCCAGGTGTTTGAACCAGTTCTCACCGGCCATATCATCTTCAAGGACGTATATTGTGCTCAGTAGAAAAATACAAAACACAATCATAGGCTCAGTGGAGAAATACAGATTCACAATACATAGTAGCTGGAAACATAATTACAAGACCT
>NW_007581003.1:2014-2714 GCF_000690725.1 Stegastes partitus | reverse complement strand
TATTAAAATGGAAAATCCACCACAAAAAACAAGCAGAGCTGCCTGACTGCATGATCCACATCCTCTGCAGAACTTTCAGTTTCATTTTCAGGAAGGTTGCTGCCTGGAGGTTGTTTTGTTGTTTCCCATAGTGAACAAAACTGTAACACGCAGATAGCGGAAGGCAAAAAAATGTCGGATGAAATTATCGAGCAATGGTAGGCTTATAGCTGCAACCACTCTCAACGAACCCGCATTAACAAAATAAAAGCTTTAAAACCCAAAGAATACCTCACTTTACTTGCTCTAAAAAAAAAAGCAAAAAATACAGAGTAGCATCCCTGTCTGGTGTCCAACACAACTGTACAACTATCCAAAACTACTGAGCCTAAACTATGCCTCGGACCTCCTTCCTGAAAGCTACCGTCCCACAAATCTCAAATAAATCTCAATCCCAAAAAACAAACAAAGCTACAACTGAATGATGGGCTGGCAGTGATTTTGAATACAGGTGCATGACTTTATTGGAGTTCTGCATGACAGGTTTTGGTCCAATCAGGTGTCTAATTATTAACAAGCAGACGGGAAGACAAAGGTATCGATTAGATGCAGGAACCCAGACACGCACATTTTCATTTGAAGTGAAACAAGTTAAGCTGAACCCTAAAAAAAAAATGTGTTGCAGACTCAAAACCTGAAGCAAACACACACAAGCATAACA
>NW_007581003.1:0-1259 GCF_000690725.1 Stegastes partitus | reverse complement strand
GACGATTTTTGCGTCACTGGCTCCAGAAATCCAAGATGTCAACCAGGAAGTAGCAAAACCCTGGCTTCATTTTCTCCAGTGCAGAAACCAACGGGTGATGTCACGGTAGCTACATCCATCTTTTATACAGTCTATGGTACAGCCGATGGTCACTAACTGAGAAATGTGGACCATCATGCATTGCATGAAAGAAAATGAAAAGACGAATAAGAGCGCGGAAACTTGTCATTAAAATGTAAGTAATTTCCCATTTGTTTTGTTAAATTTTATTTTACCCATTTCTTAGCTACACAATACACTGAGACTTTGATGTGTTTGCACTACGCTGCTATGGCAAAAATCATGACTACTGAGCGACGTAATTAATAGCTCGTTGTAGTGTCCGAAATATTACTTTGCCAGGGTGCTCTCGACATAGTTGGCAAATGGTCTGCACTTGTATAGCGCTTTTATCCAAAGCGCTTTACAATGTGTTTCTCATTCACCTTTTCACACACATTCATACACCAATGGTGACAGAGCTGCCATGCAAGGTGCTGCCTGCCATTGGGAGCAACGTCAGGTTCAGTGTCTTGTCTATGACTCAACTTGGAGGATCGAACCACCAGCCTTGTGATTGGAGGACAAGCGGCTCTACCACCTGAGCCACAGTCGCCCTATATCACTATATAGTGGTCCCTATATTGTGACAGGGAGTGAGTGGATATCGGACACGACCCCAGTTCACTCCACCACTTGCTGCCAGACCATAAAAGTTGAAACGCTGTTTTCCTGCAGGTCCCCAAGCTGTCTCCTGCCTGCTTTTCCTGAGCCACCGCCACCTGAACCCCTCTACTTCTGCTGCCCCTATCCTGCCTCAACCCACCTGTACCTGTCACCAGCCCCACTCCAGTCTTCCACCAGCCCTCTCCACTTCCCAGATTCCTCCTTTCAGTTTTGTCCCCTGTTCTGTGAGCATCCCTGTTTGGTTGAGTGGCTGAGTTTTTATTTTTTATCTTAGTATTTCTTAGGCTTTCCCCTCTGTTCTTTAGAGTTTTCTTAGGTTTTTGTAGTTTGTCTGTTTCCCCCCTCAGTTTAGCTTCCTCCCTCTATATTGGTTTCTGCTCAGTCTGTCATTTAATAAACTCTTTTGATAAATTCACCTGCTTGTGTCTGTGTCCGTACCTGGGTTCCCTCATGCCCTGCCGTAACAGAAACACCAGAAACGCCCCAACAACAGCCTTCAGAGACGCCTTGACCCAGTTGTCTAGACATTAGTT
>NW_007581002.1:0-1965 GCF_000690725.1 Stegastes partitus | reverse complement strand
CACACACACACACACACACACACACACACAGAGCTCACACAGAAACATCGCTTCAGAGCACAAACAGATTAAAATGTTATTTTCCTGTTTGAATGAAGTTAAAAGGGATAACAGTGGGACATACGTGGACATTTTCTTCACAGCGGGAACCATCTGTGGGAAACGTGCTCTCAATTTTGAGAAACTGCCGCTACCAGCACCGTTTCAGTGCACTTGTCTGTAATTTCCTCACTTCATTCAGTGGCTCAGTGCTAAACCATTTAACCGCTGGCCTGTAGGTGTGGCAGCTGGGCTCCAAAACCCCCAACTTCACCCTGGAGGGCCACGAGAAGGGAGTGAACTGCATCGATTACTACAGCGGAGGAGACAAGCCGTACCTCATATCCGGGGCTGACGACCGCCTTGTCAAGATCTGGGATTATCAGGTAGTCATACACCCACCTGGACTGTTTACGTTCTTATTTTTGTGGCCTTTTTAAACAAAGCATTCAGTTTTAGTTCAGTCTGTACAGCATCAGCCCGCTCCTCTTTTCAGTTTTTTTAATGTGCACCAGTTCTGTTTGGGACCGAATAAAGCCCTGCAGCAAGGAACCAGATTCACACTAAAGTCTGATTAGTTTTTATGAAGAGCAGAGTGCGGGCTTCAGTGGCGTTTAATGTCTCCCATCGTGAGGTGGGCGAGTTTAATCTACAGGACGTAGAAGATTTTCCTCTAAAGAAACCCTCAAACCTTCTGTTTATCTCAAATATTCAAAATGTGGAGACGGATAAAGACATGAACCCCGGATTTGTCCCGTACAGTGTTTGAGTAAATGTATTTTAGCTCCATTTGACCACTGTGATTGATCAAGGCTTTATATTGTGACCTTTTGGATGAAAACAAAATAGTAAAAACAACTGGAACAAGTAACACATACTTGTAGAAACTTGTCATTTTATAAACGTGGGTTGTTCAGCTCCGCCCAAACACAAGTCAAAGAGATGCATGTATGACTGCACCCATAATAGACACCAAACCAGTCAAGTTGGGTGTGACTGGACGCTGTAGCCAGGGATCCGACTCCAGCAAGTTCTACACCTGTAGTGACACTAAAAGATAGACGATCAGGCAGTTCGCTTTTTCCCCAACTTGCTGGTTTGTTTTCATCCCTGCAAGACGTCCTGTAGGATCCAACTGGCATCTGGGTGTCACTGGGAGGTTTTAGGTTCCAAACTCATCTATTCTTGATGGAAATGCCCAGATCTTCGCTCACAAACGAAAAACAAACAAGTTCTGTAGTTGGAAAAGCCCAAACAGATTCTCTGAACAGATGAACGTTGATCTTTCCATGCTAAAAAAACCAAACGCCTCACCAGACCAATGGTGTGCACAACTTTTGCCAACAATTTGTTCAACACAAATAAATAAACATCTTTCTTGTCAGCCTGCTGTCTTTCATATTAAGTAACTGCTAATTAAGGCGTGTACTAAATGTTCCAATGAACATCCCTTTTAAATGTAAGGACAGAAATAGTTGTAGTTAAACCTGTAAAGAAAGGAAAAGTTCTACCAGTCAATTAAAAAAAATAAAAGTTCAAAACTAAATATCAAATTTCAGAAAGTCTTGCAATTTTATAAAGCGTGAGCTGGAAGTGAACATGCATACGGTCCGGTGTCGGTGTTTTTATGTGGATGTTCAGTGTTGATGTTGATGCTACACTCTCAGGTATACGTGTTCTGACATAAATGGCTCGGCACAGCGTCGCCGGTGACTTTATCTGATTAGTAAACTGTACTGCATGTGCTGTGTGTTTATCCACCAGAACAAAACTTGTGTTCAGACCCTGGAGGGTCACGCTCAGAATGTGACCTGCGTCAGCTTCCATCCCGAGCTGCCAATCATCCTCACAGGCTCAGAGGACGGTGGGTGAAAGCATTTGCAAACTGCACACACACACACACACACACACACACACACACACACA
>NW_007581001.1:0-1969 GCF_000690725.1 Stegastes partitus | reverse complement strand
CACACACACACACACACACACACACACACACACAGAGCTCACACAGAAACATCGCTTCAGAGCACAAACAGATTAAAATGTTATTTTCCTGTTTGAATGAAGTTAAAAGGGATAACAGTGGGACATACGTGGACATTTTCTTCACAGCGGGAACCATCTGTGGGAAACGTGCTCTCAATTTTGAGAAACTGCCGCTACCAGCACCGTTTCAGTGCACTTGTCTGTAATTTCCTCACTTCATTCAGTGGCTCAGTGCTAAACCATTTAACCGCTGGCCTGTAGGTGTGGCAGCTGGGCTCCAAAACCCCCAACTTCACCCTGGAGGGCCACGAGAAGGGAGTGAACTGCATCGATTACTACAGCGGAGGAGACAAGCCGTACCTCATATCCGGGGCTGACGACCGCCTTGTCAAGATCTGGGATTATCAGGTAGTCATACACCCACCTGGACTGTTTACGTTCTTATTTTTGTGGCCTTTTTAAACAAAGCATTCAGTTTTAGTTCAGTCTGTACAGCATCAGCCCGCTCCTCTTTTCAGTTTTTTTAATGTGCACCAGTTCTGTTTGGGACCGAATAAAGCCCTGCAGCAAGGAACCAGATTCACACTAAAGTCTGATTAGTTTTTATGAAGAGCAGAGTGCGGGCTTCAGTGGCGTTTAATGTCTCCCATCGTGAGGTGGGCGAGTTTAATCTACAGGACGTAGAAGATTTTCCTCTAAAGAAACCCTCAAACCTTCTGTTTATCTCAAATATTCAAAATGTGGAGACGGATAAAGACATGAACCCCGGATTTGTCCCGTACAGTGTTTGAGTAAATGTATTTTAGCTCCATTTGACCACTGTGATTGATCAAGGCTTTATATTGTGACCTTTTGGATGAAAACAAAATAGTAAAAACAACTGGAACAAGTAACACATACTTGTAGAAACTTGTCATTTTATAAACGTGGGTTGTTCAGCTCCGCCCAAACACAAGTCAAAGAGATGCATGTATGACTGCACCCATAATAGACACCAAACCAGTCAAGTTGGGTGTGACTGGACGCTGTAGCCAGGGATCCGACTCCAGCAAGTTCTACACCTGTAGTGACACTAAAAGATAGACGATCAGGCAGTTCGCTTTTTCCCCAACTTGCTGGTTTGTTTTCATCCCTGCAAGACGTCCTGTAGGATCCAACTGGCATCTGGGTGTCACTGGGAGGTTTTAGGTTCCAAACTCATCTATTCTTGATGGAAATGCCCAGATCTTCGCTCACAAACGAAAAACAAACAAGTTCTGTAGTTGGAAAAGCCCAAACAGATTCTCTGAACAGATGAACGTTGATCTTTCCATGCTAAAAAAACCAAACGCCTCACCAGACCAATGGTGTGCACAACTTTTGCCAACAATTTGTTCAACACAAATAAATAAACATCTTTCTTGTCAGCCTGCTGTCTTTCATATTAAGTAACTGCTAATTAAGGCGTGTACTAAATGTTCCAATGAACATCCCTTTTAAATGTAAGGACAGAAATAGTTGTAGTTAAACCTGTAAAGAAAGGAAAAGTTCTACCAGTCAATTAAAAAAAATAAAAGTTCAAAACTAAATATCAAATTTCAGAAAGTCTTGCAATTTTATAAAGCGTGAGCTGGAAGTGAACATGCATACGGTCCGGTGTCGGTGTTTTTATGTGGATGTTCAGTGTTGATGTTGATGCTACACTCTCAGGTATACGTGTTCTGACATAAATGGCTCGGCACAGCGTCGCCGGTGACTTTATCTGATTAGTAAACTGTACTGCATGTGCTGTGTGTTTATCCACCAGAACAAAACTTGTGTTCAGACCCTGGAGGGTCACGCTCAGAATGTGACCTGCGTCAGCTTCCATCCCGAGCTGCCAATCATCCTCACAGGCTCAGAGGACGGTGGGTGAAAGCATTTGCAAACTGCACACACACACACACACACACACACACACACACACACA
>NW_007581000.1:721-2093 GCF_000690725.1 Stegastes partitus | reverse complement strand
CAGGCTTCATCGGGTTACATTTTGGCTCCATGGAGTTCCTGCTGGAGAGCCAGTAGAGAGGTTTGAGCCTTTATTAATCCCACAGTGGGGGAACTTCACAGTGTCACATCAGCAACAACAGAGCACATATGTCAGGAATGTGGTATAAAAATAAAAACAGACCAAAATAAGTACTAATTCTAAAACTAACATTATTGCACATATCAGTGGTATTGTACATGTTTTTAATGAGTAGAAACACTGACAGAGTAATAATAACCTTACTGTTTCCAGGATTATCATTACTTTCTGTTACAAACTATATATAACTGAACAGTAAGTTAATAAGATAATAATAATAATAATAATAATAATAATAATAATAATAATAATAGGAAGAAAGAAACGAAGCGGGAACAATAGGGTCCTTGCCCTTCGGGCAAGGACCCCTGCTTGCTGCAGCAAGTAGGGGTCCTCGGACCCTAAATATAAAACATAAAATACAAACAATGATGAAAATGCTGAGTGTGAAACCAGATGTGGATCAGAAGTGTGGCCTGGAGACTTGAAAAGTCGTTCACCTAAAGCAGTAGGTAAACTGTTAAAGTTTGGAATGTTTGTTTGAAGGCCAGTTGGAATTTTGAAGCAGCCGTTTAGTAGATAGAAGCTCGATACTTGCAATTTCCTTGGTGGGATGTCTGGTGGTGGGAGAAACGTGGCCTTCAGCAGAGTTGGATCAGCGTGTTGAAGTTGAAAGCTGGTCACAAAAGGACCAAAGTGAGAAGTTCTGTGGCTGATAGAAAATCCGTCTGTCTTTCGGGTGAATGGCTTTTTAATAGTAAAACAGCTGACCAATCACAAAGAGCTCCCCTCCCAGAGCTCCCAGAGGGGGTGTTAGATGTGATGCCCCTGTGGTCAGGAGGGTCATAAGGTGGTCAGGAGTTCTGTTCTTAAGGTAAAAAACTATATGTACTTGTATTATACAGAGTTAAACCTGTTGAAAATAAAAATGTCACATTCAGAGGATCGCAAAGAGTCTAAACATGAAATATTTAGATAATACAGAACTAATATATTATGTAACATGCAGATAAAATCATGAAGAACTTATCCAACTGTGATTAAGCTTTGGGGTGTCTGTCATGATATTTCACATTTAACAACACTTAAAATAACATAAGATAGTAAAGACACATTAAGATCCTCCTGTGCTTTCTTCCCATCGTCCATGATTGCATTCCTCAGGTAGAGAGACGGGGGGAGGAGGGGCAGTAGAACAACAACAGTCCCCCAGATGTCTGTTCTCCATACGGCCATTTGGCTGCTTCAGCCAGCTCAGGCTCTTATCTGTTAGCTGCCCTTTGAAGCTCTGCACGGTGTGATCAGCTGATTC
>NW_007581000.1:0-601 GCF_000690725.1 Stegastes partitus | reverse complement strand
GCAATTCTTTACTAGATGCTTACGAGCTACAGTCGTCCTCAGATGTCTTCAGACTCTCCCTTTAAAGAAGGAAAAAAAACTGTTGTCACTGAAATAAGTTGAAATTGACAAAAGTAATAATAAATAAAACATTTCTGAAAATCATGACATCGCTTTTGAATTGTGGTTCAATAAAAATATATATATTAAAAAACAAACGAGCATGATGGGACCTGTAAATTAATATTTAGTTGAACAACCCTTTGAGCCAATCACTGCCATCAGGTGTTTTCTGTAACTCTCAGTCAGAATTCTGCACCTGTTGACAGGTGTTTGGATTTCACTGCTCATCAACAAAGTGCTCTAATTTGTCTGGGACAGTTTTATTATTATTATTATTATTCTTTTCAACCACAATTCAAAAGCAATGTCTTATTTCACTAAATTATAATTTAGCAAATTTTTATTTATTATTACTTTTTTCATTTTCAAATTATTTGAGTGACTTTTGTGAATTTTACCGTTTCTTTAATGGAAGGGTCTGAATACATTTGAGGACGACTGTAACTTAAACAATCAGTGTAACGTTAGCTGATAACCGTTGTAGCCTTTTTGAATTTGC
>NW_007580999.1:0-1991 GCF_000690725.1 Stegastes partitus | reverse complement strand
AGATTAGTCCAAGTTGAAATTAGTTATTTTTAACAAGATGGACTGTTTTATCTGGGCATTTTAAATGTCAATACTACCTTTATTCAGCACTAGCACTGCGTTAGCAACAGTGACGGACTGCAGTTGGCTAGTTTTTGAGCTACATGAGGTGATAAGTTGTTTGGAATCATCCAAAATGGTTGTTTGCTTTGGACAGATTTCAGATTTGGCTTTGTACTCGTCACACAGAGCCTGTGTTGCCTTTCTGTGGCTTAAATATTTTCATATTTTTGCTGGGGAGGGATTTCAAGACTGCATTATAAGTATCTGATAAGTGAGTTTGAAGAGAAACGATGGTGGTTATTAATATTTGATTAGTTGTGCAGCCCTACAACTGATGTTGCATTTCCTTGTTTTGCAACTAAATCTTCCCTTTTTAGTGTTTTTTGCAACCTGCTTGTGCCGTTTAGAGGAACCCCTAAATCTGTATAAATCAAGTTCTATCAGGTTAGAGAACTTCAGATGGTTTCTGGTGAGAACATTTCAGTGTCTTTGAATGTTCCAGAGCAGGTTTCAGACATGAAACATGGAATTTAAAAGACAAATATGATAAAAAATGCTGTGCGTGCCCATCAAAGGGACAGTTGTCGGTGCCAGGGACTGGAAACACGAGTGTTTATTAACAGCTTTCATAGAGAAGTTGAGTGAAAGTGCGGCGGAGACCAAATACACCTCAAGAAAATGCATGATTCACGGTGAAGTTAAATGTTGGCAGAACACACTGAGACGGCTCTTCAGTACATGCCAGATTAACTGCAGGGCACATATAATACTCTTTAAAAGCCTATTTGTTGCTTTCATGTTCATTTAAAGCCGAGTTTTGAACTGGGAATATGTAACAGCAAGTTAAAATCCAGATTGTTTTTTTTGCGCCGCAGATTTCGGCGGCGCCTCTCCAGCGCCCGTAATATCCGTGCTCGTCTATTCATTTGTTTGTCTGTTTACGTTATGTGTTTGCTTATTTATCCGTCTCTTTATTTTTTAATGAGTTGAAAATCCACCAGAGAATCCGCAGCGATGAAACTTTAAAACGTGTACAGTAGCGGAGAGGGGGAAAATATTTACATTGAAGCCGGCCACAATCTCAGAAGATCCTCAAATGTAGGTTAGAACTGCAAAGTTAATATGCAAATGTCCTTATCTGCTGGGATTCACAAACAACATTCATCCTGATTGATTTAATAAACTGCTTTTATCTTTCAAAGTGTTAATTAGGAGAGATGGGCCCGGCTTTGAATCTCAGCTTTCTGTGGCACATTTGAGAGCTTTCAGACAAAGAGAAACTTTCTGTCCCTTAACATCTCTGAACTCGCAGCAGCGACGGCGGCGGCGGCGGCGTTTTGCGGCTTGTTGTTGTTTCTGAGGCACAAAGCTTTTCAAACGGTTGAGTCAGGTTGAGGAAATGTGTTCGAGTCTCTCGGCGACGTCCACGTGCTGATGGAAGCTGTGGCTGATTACATACTGGGTTTGTCGTCGTTTAAATGTGAACGTACACGTTAGAAATATGGACAAACATCTACGTTAGCATCTTTGGAAGTTATTTAATACTCAAGTTATTTAAAACAACAGATATTGAGCTCATTAACTTTATTCTACATCATTTAAATATCAAGATCCTATATATACGACAGATTCACCTGACTGAAAATAAAGATAAGACATTATAGTATTATAACTTAACCAACAATATTATAAACAAACTACAGATTGACCTGGCTAATTATCAAAGCTATATTATATAGATATATATTCATGGTGAAGTAAATATTTATCATCATCATTAATCATTGTTATCACAAATTTTGCCCCAGATATGTGTCCTATTGTGTTAATTAGCTGATTTTATTGTGATTTAAAGTTAAAATTGCACCAAAAATGAATAAATATGAGTCCAAATG
Organism: Stegastes partitus; assembly: GCF_000690725.1. Taxonomy (NCBI): domain Eukaryota; kingdom Metazoa; phylum Chordata; class Actinopteri; family Pomacentridae; genus Stegastes; species Stegastes partitus. Next base: position 54 of record NW_007580999.1, on the reverse strand, counting down.
TGAGATTTTAGTCATTTTCTTCTTCGTAAATGTGTTGCTGTAGCCTGTAGTCAT
>NW_007580998.1:0-1999 GCF_000690725.1 Stegastes partitus | reverse complement strand
TTTAAATAAAACTTATTTCAATTACTAAATAGTACAACTTGTAAATACAGATTTTTAAAAAAAAAGATTGTTTATGTATTTTATTGAAATCACAGAAAAGAAGTAATAATTTATATGTCAACATGTTTTCTGTATTTTTACTTTTTTATTGTCAACATATTAATAATTTTTATTTTTGCAGTTTAATAATTATTAAATAATTAATTTACATGCTAATATTTTTGTTGTTGTTCATAAATTCTATTTTTTTTTTTTACATTTAACATGTCCATAATTGTTTTCATATTTTCCTGTGATTTACCAGCTGTTACTCACAACTGATCAAAGCGTTTGTTTCATCGTTCAGTCGTTCCTAAACACAGTTTATCCTTAAATCCACTTTAGTGTTTTTTCTATTCTTGTAAAATCACTAAAACCTTCATGAGTTTCATTCTTCTCTCCTCTGTTCTACACATCTGTTGCCATGAGCTGCTTCTTCTTCTTCTTCTTCTTTCTGTAACTGAACCGGTTCGTCTCGATTCTCACGTTGAGTTCAGCAGAACATTTTTAAATCGAAGCTGATTGAAGGAAACGGTGAGAAGTGAGCGAGCAGGATCCCCAGAGGATGAACCACGTGGCCTTCATGAGCCCACATGTGCAGGAAAAAGCCGTTTCTGAGGCTCTCATGTCGTGTTTCCGGGACGACTCGCGGTGGTTTGGTTGACTTTCCCTCTCGGTGGCCCGACTCGTCGGATCCTGATCCAGGATTAGAGGCTTAGAGGGGCATTAGAGTCCACGTTAGAGGCTCCGCCGCCGTGATCAATACCGTTTAATGACATGTGACGATTATAGACAATAATGTAAAGTGTTTATGGTGGAAGAGGAGGACCACGCTGATCATGTTGTTTCATAGAAGTGATTAAAAACAACACGTTGAGCCTTTAAACGAGTTTTAAAGTGAATTTTCTTTGCCGTGGATGCAGGATTTGTCCTTTTCCTTCATCTTCTGAACTCTCTGCTTGACTTTTTCCTCTTTTCCTGATCATTTATTCCCACCAGAACCCTTTAATTTGCCTTCACTGCTCTGCTGTTTGCTTATTTTCATTATTAAATATGAATCTTTGTTGTTTTTCCACAGACATGGAGGAGAGGACGAGCACAGCGTCGTGGGCGAGTGGAAGTCGTTCCTCCAAGGTAACGATCTGTTGCTTTTAATTCACATTAACCTGCTAAATGCTAAATGTTTTTAGCTCTTTTAATAAACTTTACCAACAGTAGAAATGCTGCTAACTGCTGCTGCTGCCGTTGCTTTTGCTGATGTTTAAAATGTGTTTTTACGTCCTCCTGAAGAGCCTTTAAATCGTCGCCCCACTAAAGACCCACTTCACTTTTGCTTAAAGTGTTTGTTAGAATTATTTAAAGTCTCCTAATTATCCTGTGAGTGGCTCATATAGAACATTTATGGAAATAAGTGGTTAAAAAACGTCTGATCTCGACACACGAGATTTGTTCCGTCTTTAATTGTCGAAATTTTAGCTTCATACACGAAAAAAATTCGCCCGTCGACCCAAAACCTGATTCTGTTTGAACGACGACATCTGAGGAACGATTAAAGATAAAAACCTGAAACTTTATGTGTTGTTTCTCATCATGTCACTGATCCATCATGTGTAATATCAGACACGCAGATTAAATATTCTCTGATTACGGAGGTGTTGAAATGTAAGAAAAAAATTGGAAGCCGTCATGAAAAGTTCCGTCGTTTGCAGCAAAAATTTTCATTTTTGCTGCAAACATGAGTTCAAATTCACAAAATACTGATAAAGCAGGAGTCGACTAGTGATGTTTCCTGAACCACGTGTAGCTGCAGGTCACAGTAATACAAAACTAAACACGTAGGTTTAAATGTGAAATATTTGCTCACAAAAGTGAATTAAACACGTCATTTCTGTTGAACTTTGCTTTTACCACAAAAGTTTTGCCACAAAATTAAAAATTTTGCTGGAAAATCTAATCAAAC
>NW_007580997.1:0-2011 GCF_000690725.1 Stegastes partitus | reverse complement strand
CACCAAGACTCCTCCAAAGACATGAGCTTCCCAAAAACTATCAACAAACTTTTCTGCTCCTAACATAACCAAATGACCCGTTTATTGCAAAAAAAAGAAAAGAAAAAAAAAAAGACAGAGACTTCTTGTTGGAAAAGCCTATTGCGCCTCCATGATCCCTCTTCCTCCTCCTCCTCCTCATCATCATCATCATTCAGTTTTATTCGTTTTGAAAGCAATTGTAGCCACTTACTGTTGCATTGGAGTTACAGATCAGATCAGTTTGGCTTCTTTGATTCAACGCACGCTCAAAACTTATCGAAATGTACGACTAAAAAAGTTTACATCTTGGAGAGAAAGAGAAAAAAAAAAAGGTTTACATGATTTTTTTTTTTTCATTTTATTTTCTTTATCATGCGCATGCAAATGTAACTGAATATTATTTAGGTCTCAGCAGTTGAGTATCACTATTAAAAGAAGAAGAAGAAAAAAAAGAGTCTCACAAATGCACTGCTCTCCTGGAAAGTGGATGAGAGCGTTTCAAACTTTGTTCACTGAAAATAAAAGCAGTCGGTTTCTGAAGAGTTGCTGTCTATGGTGCTGAAATCACAGGCCGTCCTTTCTCTGCATGCTTTTGCTCTGACACACTGAGGCCTGTTCCAAGCAAAGAAAACCTCTTTTTTTTCCTAAAACATTCCCCTGTAAATAAATGTTATCCTCCCGAATCCACCTTTTACGCATTGGAAAAAAAAAAGGCGCAATCCACCCTGTTTTTTTTTTTTTTCCCCAGAAAAGAAACATTCACTCTCATTTAGTGACAGCGAGAAAAAGAGGCAGCTCAAAGCACTCCCCCCCCCCCAAGACAGAACAATATCAGTATCTAAGATCTGCCTCATTAATTCCCTCTAAACAGGCTGTAATTGGGATGTTCGCAGTCATATTTCATGTCAGCCTATTGATTTCCCCTCTCTGCTCTCTGATAATATTATCGAAATATCTCAACATCGTCCATGATGCAGCTGTCAAAAGGGTAAGTTATTCGCCATATACGTCCATTAAAGGGTTCACAACGGAGGCCCCTGCGAAATCATTCGAAGCGAGGAGTTTTGACACTAACCCCTCAATTTTTTTTTTCTTCTTCTCCCTCCCAGAGACGAGGCCCCAAAGAAAACAGCCTGGATGCTGATTCTCTTATATATTTTTTTCTTTTTTTTTCTGAAAAGTGAAAGGGCTTTAAGAGAGAGGCACTCACGTCGTCGGAAAGTGAAAAGGGCAAAGGAACTCGAATTAGTTGTTGTAGATAAAAGGGCAAAAAGAAAGGAGTCAAGGGTACTTGACAGTAATGGCGAAAGTGGAGCTCTCGGGGGACTCGGTCTGTCCTGTGAGAGAGGGTGAGGAGAGAGGAGGGGAGGAGGGCTCCAGTGATGAATTTTAATGGGAAAAAAGCACCAACGATCGAGATTTTACCCCCCATTGGAAGAAGAAGAAGAAGAAAAAAGTGGTGGACAAAAGGGCTTTTTTTTTCCTATTTATTTTCCAGGATGTTTATTTGCTTTCTGCCTGGAGCAGCAAAAAAAAGTTGAAAATGGAGGAAAAGAGTCATAAGTAAGAATGAAAAAAAAAAAGTATTCAGATCTGTTTAGCATACATACAAAATGGTGCATTTAATTTTTCATTGGCGCTGATAGAAAATTAGAGTTAAAGTCCCCGCAGATAAGATAGCTCCGACGTTTAATTAATTTACCATGAGGACCGATTTATTAGACCCCTGAACCTTTTTTTTTTATTTGAGAGTGAAGTAAGAGAGAGAGAGAGAGAGAGAAGGGGGGGACAGATCCTGGGAGAGAGTGTGTACAAGCAGAGAGGGGAAGCCAGCTATAACTAAATCATTCAGCCGTGGCAAATGCGAGCGCACAGAGGGAGCGAGATGGTAAATTAACAGGAGCTTTTTACATAGAGACCAAATAAAACTGTAATCAGTGGCGCGTTACTTTTCATTAAGCGGCCCTGACAGCAGCAGCAGCAGCAGCAC
>NW_007580996.1:0-2031 GCF_000690725.1 Stegastes partitus | reverse complement strand
TTAATTGATTTCTACGACCTAATTTGGCTTTTTTTAATTTTTGTTTTGTCTGATGTTGTGCAGAAATTCAGTGTCTTCTTGTGTTTAAATATGCAGAATGCCGTTTCCATGTAAACGTTCAATGTTGAAAGAGTCAAACATTTCCAATAAAACTTCCTTAAGACGCTGTGACCTGTTACAGAGTTTAATAATTCAGCCTCAAACCTCTGAAATACAGCAAGCAGCGGCAGAGCGGAGGCTTTTATTTTGAAAGGAACACTGTACAGATGTTGCATAGCAACAGGTTTCAGTGGATGCACACACACACCTGCTGTAACTCCTCATTTAAAGGGAGAATCCAACATTTCAGGTTGGACCGTCCCTTTATAAGACATCAGCTGCCTCCTACATTTCCCAGAATGCCCCTGGAGCCTCTGGAGGAATAATCAGTTCAACACTGAAGGTGTGTCACCTGTCTGATAAACCCCGCCCCCTGAATAGACCCCACCCCTCCAATAAAACATTTTAAACTCAATGTTCAGTTCAAACAGTCCTTGAAGCCCCTCCCCTCTGTGTGTGTGTCAGAGCAATGCATTATGGGATTTGGAGGCGTGGCCTGTGGCGCCCCCTAGTGTCCGATCTCCAGCTCCCGAATCTCCTTCAGCAGCTGCTCCTCCTTCTGGATCTTCTCCAGCTGCACGAAGCAAACAGCGAGTCAGAAAAACGATTAAACAAGAAAACAGTCGATCAAACGAACCAAAACGCATTCATGGAGCTTTAAATACATCGATACGAGGTTTTAGTCGGATCTCTGGAAAACAAACAAAATATGTGCAGAGTCACTTCTAATAAATAAAAATGTGCATTCAGTGTCCTACTATGTTCATGGAGATTATTAAATGATACGATGTCGGACAGGTGGAAGAAAAAATATGATTATAGAATAAAATGAGTTTAAATCTGAGTTCTTTGTTCAAAATAACTCAAAATTGATCCTGAATGAGCTGAAAACATCTCAGGTGTAGATCCACACTGACTCAAAGTTGATGAAAATGAGTAAATTTTTTAAAAACAAAAAGTTTGTCAATGACTCAAAAATTGTCCTAAAAGCCAAACAATAAATGACTCAAACATCTCCAGCGTGACGGACTAAAGCTGCAGCATCACGTAAAACAATGAAACTAACCGTAAAACAAAACAAACTGATCAGATTCACATTTGTTGATTTTTTTCTAACCCTCTGAACCTTGAAACCTGCTGCTGGGTTTATTTTTTCATATTTATTCTGTATTTTAAACATTAACTCGCTTCATGTTTCATAACGTCTGTGTTTTCGGCAGCAGCTTCCTCACCTGGTTCTTCTGCAGGACTTTTCCAGACGCCTGCTGCTCCTTCAGCTCCTCGATGGCTTTCAGCTTCTGAAACACACAAACGCATCACTGAGGCTCCGACCAATCACAGCGCAGAACGCAGCACTCCTTCCTGTCCGACACCTGAACAGGTACCACAGGAAGCTCCGTCACCTTCTTTAGGTTCTTGATCTTCTTGTCCGTCTCCGGGTCGCCGCTGCTCGGCTCTGATTGGTTGTTGGTGACGGGGGCGGGGCCAGACGGAGGCTCAGGTTCGGGTTTCGCCTCCTGCAGAGAAACCAGATGAATAAATCACAGCTCGTTAAAGCTACAAGAGCTAATGATAAATAATATTAAAACAATTATGTCCAAAACAATAAAAATAAACCTACAGAGCCCTCACTGAAGCTAAATTAAAACTATTATTAAGATCAAGAGATTAAAAACTGAAACGATGTGAAAAAGAATTAATTAATGAGATGAACAAAATAAATATTTGGTCCAGAAAGAAGTTTGTTTTTTCCTTCATGCCAGTGAAGCTCCTGAAGGCATCACTTCACCTGTTTGGCTGCTTTCTTTGCTTCTCGTTTCCTCTGATTCTTCAGAGCAGCTTTTGAAAGACTTTTCTCTCCTGAAACTCCAGGACGAAGATCCTGAGGAGGCTCTTCTTCATGCTGACGGACAGAAGACGGTTACAGGTAAA
>NW_007580995.1:0-2031 GCF_000690725.1 Stegastes partitus | reverse complement strand
TTTACCTGTAACCGTCTTCTGTCCGTCAGCATGAAGAAGAGCCTCCTCAGGATCTTCGTCCTGGAGTTTCAGGAGAGAAAAGTCTTTCAAAAGCTGCTCTGAAGAATCAGAGGAAACGAGAAGCAAAGAAAGCAGCCAAACAGGTGAAGTGATGCCTTCAGGAGCTTCACTGGCATGAAGGAAAAAACAAACTTCTTTCTGGACCAAATATTTATTTTGTTCATCTCATTAATTAATTCTTTTTCACATCGTTTCAGTTTTTAATCTCTTGATCTTAATAATAGTTTTAATTTAGCTTCAGTGAGGGCTCTGTAGGTTTATTTTTATTGTTTTGGACATAATTGTTTTAATATTATTTATCATTAGCTCTTGTAGCTTTAACGAGCTGTGATTTATTCATCTGGTTTCTCTGCAGGAGGCGAAACCCGAACCTGAGCCTCCGTCTGGCCCCGCCCCCGTCACCAACAACCAATCAGAGCCGAGCAGCGGCGACCCGGAGACGGACAAGAAGATCAAGAACCTAAAGAAGGTGACGGAGCTTCCTGTGGTACCTGTTCAGGTGTCGGACAGGAAGGAGTGCTGCGTTCTGCGCTGTGATTGGTCGGAGCCTCAGTGATGCGTTTGTGTGTTTCAGAAGCTGAAAGCCATCGAGGAGCTGAAGGAGCAGCAGGCGTCTGGAAAAGTCCTGCAGAAGAACCAGGTGAGGAAGCTGCTGCCGAAAACACAGACGTTATGAAACATGAAGCGAGTTAATGTTTAAAATACAGAATAAATATGAAAAAATAAACCCAGCAGCAGGTTTCAAGGTTCAGAGGGTTAGAAAAAAATCAACAAATGTGAATCTGATCAGTTTGTTTTGTTTTACGGTTAGTTTCATTGTTTTACGTGATGCTGCAGCTTTAGTCCGTCACGCTGGAGATGTTTGAGTCATTTATTGTTTGGCTTTTAGGACAATTTTTGAGTCATTGACAAACTTTTTGTTTTTAAAAAATTTACTCATTTTCATCAACTTTGAGTCAGTGTGGATCTACACCTGAGATGTTTTCAGCTCATTCAGGATCAATTTTGAGTTATTTTGAACAAAGAACTCAGATTTAAACTCATTTTATTCTATAATCATATTTTTTCTTCCACCTGTCCGACATCGTATCATTTAATAATCTCCATGAACATAGTAGGACACTGAATGCACATTTTTATTTATTAGAAGTGACTCTGCACATATTTTGTTTGTTTTCCAGAGATCCGACTAAAACCTCGTATCGATGTATTTAAAGCTCCATGAATGCGTTTTGGTTCGTTTGATCGACTGTTTTCTTGTTTAATCGTTTTTCTGACTCGCTGTTTGCTTCGTGCAGCTGGAGAAGATCCAGAAGGAGGAGCAGCTGCTGAAGGAGATTCGGGAGCTGGAGATCGGACACTAGGGGGCGCCACAGGCCACGCCTCCAAATCCCATAATGCATTGCTCTGACACACACACAGAGGGGAGGGGCTTCAAGGACTGTTTGAACTGAACATTGAGTTTAAAATGTTTTATTGGAGGGGTGGGGTCTATTCAGGGGGCGGGGTTTATCAGACAGGTGACATACCTTCAGTGTTGAACTGATTATTCCTCCAGAGGCTCCAGGGGCATTCTGGGAAATGTAGGAGGCAGCTGATGTCTTATAAAGGGACGGTCCAACCTGAAATGTTGGATTCTCCCTTTAAATGAGGAGTTACAGCAGGTGTGTGTGTGCATCCACTGAAACCTGTTGCTATGCAACATCTGTACAGTGTTCCTTTCAAAATAAAAGCCTCCGCTCTGCCGCTGCTTGCTGTATTTCAGAGGTTTGAGGCTGAATTATTAAACTCTGTAACAGGTCACAGCGTCTTAAGGAAGTTTTATTGGAAATGTTTGACTCTTTCAACATTGAACGTTTACATGGAAACGGCATTCTGCATATTTAAACACAAGAAGACACTGAATTTCTGCACAACATCAGACAAAACAAAAATTAAAAAAAGCCAAATTAGGTCGTAGAAATCAATTAA
>NW_007580994.1:0-2031 GCF_000690725.1 Stegastes partitus | reverse complement strand
TGAATGACTGGTTCAAGGCCATGTCCAAGAAGTCATGGATAAAGTAACCTTGAGGAGAAGTTACACAAGTTGTTTGGATGTAATCATTTATATACACATTCATGCAAATACAAAACATCACAACATTAAAATCATTTAGAAAATAAAGAAGAAACTCTAGTGGTGTAATTTCATTATTTGCACAACTTTTTAAATTCTTCAGTAAAGTCTATGTGATCAGTATTTAGTTGTCAAGTGCGGCCAGTTAATCTCTTGTCATTTACTGTATTTTGTGTATTTTTGTGTCTGTGTGTGCAGAGGAGGGTGAGTACATGGGCATCACCTATGGAGGCAGCAACAAGGCTGTGGGAGAGCAGGGAGCAAGAGGAGATCAGGTCCTCTGCCATGTGAGGCTGAAGGTAGAAACTGCATGATGACAGAGAGACCACAGGCAGAATGGAAATGACATGAAGTGAAAACAAATGACAACCATAGAACTGACTGCTGTGTCTTTACGCACCATAGCACAGCTACTGTTGCTGTCAGCAAGCTGTGAGCTAAAGAAGTGCTGATATTCCTCCACTTCCAGATGTTTGTGTGCGCTGGCTCTGGTGTTGGCAGGAATCCCACAACTGTGTTCAGCAGTTTGAAAGAACAGGCGGATGCTCCAATGAGCAGAAGTGTTGATCTCAGATCCATAACTAGATTCTAGCACAGAGGCTGGTGCCCTGAGTTCACTTCAGATCTTTTGTGCACCAAAATTCTGCACACACTTCTCCTGAAATACACTTTAAGGAAGGAGCCTATGACAAACAAACTACCTCTTAACATATACTATATTTGTATGCCATTTCTGCTCTCCAACACATGTTCCTCCACTCTCCTGAGGTAATAAACTGGTCACTGATAACAGGTGTGTCAGGCTTCCTCTCCCTCAGCTTGGCTCTCCCTCTCCTGTCTCTCTGGTCCTGTGTGCCTGATCACAGGTATTGGAGACAGCTGCAGGGATCGGCACACCTGCTCAATCATCTCACTCCATAAAGCCTCAGTTCATTCCTCCACACACCGCCAGACCATAGACTTTGAAATCCTGTTTCCCTGCTGGTCCCCAAGCTGTCTTCTGCCTGCTATCTTTGAGCCACTGCGACCTGAACCCCCCCACCCTGCATCAGCAACACACTCTCCACCTGGATCCTCCCTGAGCCAGCCTTCTCCTGCCACTGGTCTCTAACCTGTTTCCAGCCAGCCTTCTCCTGCCACTGGTCTCTAACCTGTTTCCAGCCAGCCTTCTCCTGCCACTGGTCCCTAATCTGTTTCCAACCTGCATTCCCTGAGCCTGTCTGCCCCCCTTTGCTTTTTGTACTCTGTTATCCAGTACCTGCCACCAGCTCCACTCCTGGTTTTCCCCAGCCTGTCTACCTCCCTTCTTCAGTTTTTTTTTCTTTCTTTCTTTCTTTCTTTGTTCTGTGAGTATTCTCGTTTGGTTCAGTTAATTTAATTACTTCATCCGAGCATTTCTTAGGCTTTTCCCTCAGTTCATCGTTTAGAGTTTTCCCCAGTTTTTGTAGTTTTGTCCCTCTTTTTTGAATTCACTCTGGTTTTCCTCCATTTGGTATCTGGAAGAATGTTCTTTGTTCTGATGAGTCCAAGACGGAACTTTATTGGCCATCAGACTAGATGCTATGTTTGGCAGACACCAATCACTGCACATCACAAACACACCATCACTATCTTGAAGCACAGTGGTGGCAGCATCATGATGTGGAAGTGCCTCGCAGCAGCAGCAGGCTCTGGAAGGTCTGTTAAGTTAGAGGGTAAAATGAATGCACTAAACTACAGTGAAATCTTGGTGATGAAGTCTGCAAGAGCACTGTGACTTGGGAGAAAATGTGTTTTCCAGCATGACAATGACCCAAAGCATACAGCCAAAGCTACACAGAAATGGTTGAAAGACAACAAGAAATGATCTGGAGTGGCCGAGTCAGAACACAGACCTTGGTCCAACTATGAATTTGTGCCTGGATTTAAAAGGGCTGTTGTCTCACAATCCCA
>NW_007580993.1:4932-5948 GCF_000690725.1 Stegastes partitus | reverse complement strand
AATAGTGCAAATGAGTAAAACTACAAGAATAATAAAGACCTCATCATGATGTTCTCACATTCATGAGAGTGTAAGCTCCATTTTATTGTTGTTAATTGATGAATCTTATATTCTGTAATTCTTATCTCACCAGTTGGTGGATTAAACATTTAATAATCCATTAAAATCTTAATCTGCTCATATGTAGCCAGTAACCATGTGTATCAGATAAATGCTAATGTGCAAAACTTAGTATGTTTAAAATAATTTCTTTATATACAGCAATATATAAATTATATAAATACATATAAATATCAGTTTCACTGCTTTGGGATTAATAAATGATTATTTTATTGAATATAAAAAATTATAAAGAAGGTATGAATTTACTTAGTGACTGTAAAACAAGAACAAAAATCACACACAAAAAACAGCATGTTTTTAATAAATGGTACCTAATAGATTTTTTTTAACATTTGACTGTAAAATTACAATTTTTTACTGTATTTACAACTATTTATTGTCTTATTTTCAAAGTTTTCACAGATATTATGCAGCAAAATCAAAGAAAAAAATTTATTTATCTACATGCAAACCATTTAAAATGCTCATCATTGAAAAACAGGCCAAAAGTTTGAATAATGTCCACATCAGAATGAGTCATTTTTAATATTTTACAACGTGTGACTCTGAAATTACACCATTTTACTGTATTTAAAACCAATATAAAGGTATTATTGTGCAGATATTTGTTGGTTTTTGACCGTTACAGTTTGTTTTTTTATCTTAATGGAGTAAAGAGTCAAATATTTGTCGCTGGCATGAAGAATTAATGGAAATATTTCAGTCGAAGCACCTGTTAGTGTGACGCTGCTGTTAGTTGACACACACACACACACACACACACACACGTTGTGCAGCTGTGTGTGTGTGTGTTTGGTGGACCTGCGTGTACTATTGACACACACTGATAGTGAGAGTGAAATAAGGTTACACACACACACACACAAACAGGACGCGTGGCCTCCTGCTGTCAG
>NW_007580993.1:0-1022 GCF_000690725.1 Stegastes partitus | reverse complement strand
TTCTTCCTGAAATGTTCTGGAGATGTGGAACGCTCTCCTGAGGACAGAAAGATGTTCTTGGTGCAACATTCGGAAAATGTTCTCAATATGTCATCAAGACCACCGATGACAGAACGTTCTTTTTAGGACGTTCCTGTAATGTGATATTTTAACAAAGGTGGAACATTTTGTCTGCAATGTTCTAGGAATGTTTTGGGGATGTTGTTAAGGGAACCTATTGTGGAGAGTTCTGTTTCCACAATAACGCAAATGAACAATGTTCTCCGTACACACTCACACAAGCACACACACACATAAACATTTGAAAAGTGTTTTCCAGATGTCATGAAGGCCTCAGAAGACAGAACGTCCGGTGAGGTGATTTATTAAAGGTAGAACATTTTGCCTTTGTGTTGAGGGAACACATCATAGAACGTTCTGTAAGATATTCTCACAATGTTCCATGACAACATAGGAAGAATGCACTCAAACTAACATTTGGAAAATGTTAATGAAACCTTCTGTCTAAGACCTTTGATATGTGATATTCTGACGAATCGAAACACTCATTCATTCATTCATTCATTCATTCACTCATTAATAGGCATTCTTGTCATGTGATATTATAACAAAGGTGGAACGTTCTTCCTCCATTGTCCTGAGGATGTTGTTGAGGGAACACATTGTAGAACATTCTCACAATGCTCCATGATAACAAACAAAAAACGTTCCGTAACAACATTCAAAAATGTTTTCAAGATCTTTTTACAGCCTCAGATGACAGAATGTTTTCATACAGAACGTTTTAGAACATTCCTGTAATGTCATTTAGCCTTTTGTTAAGGAAACACATCATACAGTGTTCCTCTATAAAACATTCTCACAGTGTTCCATGGTGGTAAAGGAAGAACGTTCACAAACCAACATTCGAAAAACATTTTCAGGACATTATCAAGATGACGGAACGTTCTTGGTAAGACGTTCCTGCAATGTGATGTATTTAAGGTGGAACATATAAACTATTCTCACAGTGTTCCATGGTG
>NW_007580992.1:3064-4325 GCF_000690725.1 Stegastes partitus | reverse complement strand
CGCAGCAGGTCGGAGTGAAACTGAGGACATTTCCAGGCAGCCCGACTGCCTCCGTGCCTCCCGGTGTCCCTGCCGTTCCCTTGGGGCTCCAGGCAGCCGGCTGGTCATGTCCTGTCAGGGCCCGCCATTGTGTTTTGTTCCCACGGAGTGCAGCGGAGAGTAGAGGCGCACGCCAAGGCAGTGCGCAGCAGATCGGAGTGAAACATTAGGCATTTCCATGCAACCCGACTGTCTCCGTGCCTCCCGGTGTACCTGCATGCCCCGTGCGGCCCCAGGTGGCCGGCTGGTCAGGTCCTTTCATGGCCCGCCATTGTGTTTTGTTCCGACGGTGCGGAGGGGAGAGGAGAAGAGTGCGCCATATCGTCGCGCAGAGGGTCGGCCTGAAACTGAGTACATTTCCGGGCAGCCCAAATCCGTGCCTCCCGTTGTCCCTACATGCCCCGCGCGGCCCCAGGCGGCCAAATGGTCAGGTACTGTCAGGGGCCCGACGTTGATTTGTGATCTATCGGAGCGCAGCAGAGAGCGCGGCTGCGGCGCTCAGCAGGTCGGAGTGAATCTGACAGCATTTCCAGGCAGCCCGACTGCCTCCGTGCCTCCCGGTGTCCCTGCATTCCCCGCACGGCCCCAGACGGCTGTTTAGACAGGTCCTGTCAGGGTCCGCCATTGTGTTGTGTTATTGTCCGACGGAGCGCAGCGGAGCGCGCCGAAGCCACGCGTAGCAGGTCGGACCGACTCAGAGAACATTTCCACGCAGCAGGGCTGTGCTGTGGAGTTAAGAAGGGATAGAAAAAAACAAAAAAAAACCAAAAACATAAAATATGAAAATGCAATGACTAAAACACAAAATTAATAAAACAATAGGAAGAATAAAAATGCAACACAGTAATAAATAAAGTCAAGGTGACAGGCTCTACTTGAATCAAATGCCAACAAAAAGACGTGGGCTTTAAGAAGTGATTTAAATGTTGAAAGCAGTTTTAACATGAAAAGGTAATCTGTTCAGAGATTTGGAACAGCTACTGTGAAGACTCTATCGCCTCTGTTTTTGAGCCTCGATCTCCGAACATCCAGGAGCATCTGGCTGATCGACCTCAGTGCTCTAACTGAGGCATGAAGATGCAAGAGTCCTGCTAAATAAGGTGGCACCATCCCATTAACTCAACCTTAAGTAGACAGGACGTCAGGGGAGGGAGGCCATAACTGGAGTTATATTCTCACATTCACTTTTCTTTTTAATAGACAAACAGCAACATTTTAACGC
>NW_007580992.1:0-779 GCF_000690725.1 Stegastes partitus | reverse complement strand
GCAACGCCGACCCCTCTGCACCACCTACCCTCCTCCCTGCTTCCCCTCTCCACTCGGTCGGCTCCTGTCAGGTCTGGTTCTCCCGGTGTGGGTTTTGCTAGCCTGCTTAACTTAGTATTCCTACTTAGTGTCTGTACTCAGCCCGTCTCATGTAGCGCCAGCCTTGAGACGCTCTTTAGTTTGCCAGTCCGTATGTCCTGTAACTCTGTATCGTGCATTAAGTCAGCCAGTCTGAATGTAGCGTTAGCTTTTGAGTCTTTAGGCTGTCTGTATGTCCTGTATCTCCCAGTTCAGAATTAAGTCTGTCTGTGCATAGCACTAGCTTAATGGATAGCTTTTTGGTCTGCTACCCTTTTGTTATTGAGTCACCTCGTTAGCACCTTTTTTGATGTCTTCCTTTGTGTAGTCTAGTTTTGATTCCTCGGTTTCCCGACTCGGTGATACCGAACTCGGGTCTGAGTCTTTAGTTCTTTTTGATTAGTTCGGTCACTAATAAACATAGTTTGCCTTGCCTGCAAACCTCTTTGAGTTCTGTACTTATTTCCTGTGTGTACCAATAAATTGTTTCTAACTGCCTGTCTGCCATGTCGTGTTGCCTCGCACATGAGTCTCTGCACCAGTCTGTAATACTACAGCAAAGATGAGTTCAGAACCTGTTGTGGTGCTGTGGACCTATTCCAGTTCATGGAGAAAAATGTTGATCTTTTCTGAAACTGCACATATATGGGCCTCTGCACCAAGTGTTCCACCTCCTCTCTGTAATTGGACTTATCATTGTC
>NW_007580991.1:2053-6216 GCF_000690725.1 Stegastes partitus | reverse complement strand
GGGACCAAGCGTGACCACTCAGTAGCCTAACAGAGTCTGCCCTCATCCCTACTCAAGGCGCTACGAGAGGCTTTGACGGAGCAGACGACTCGAGACGACAAAGACGAAGATTATGGCGGAGGAAGGCACTCAAGCCCCGCTCATCGAAGGAGTTTCTGCGCCCCCATCTATCCCTTCGACAGCCGAAGAATCGGATGAGGGAGCGAAAGGACAGAAGAAGCAAGCAACGCCAACAAAACCAACAGGGTCCACAAAGCAGCCCTGCCAAATCATCCTGCTGGGAGATGGATGGGATACCTGGGAGGAAGCGATCCGGGACTTTGTCCGAGAAGCTAACCCCGGGAAGATAGACCAGAACTTAAGAATCGAGATTAAGGAAGATATTGGACAGGCGGGATGTTACTTTTCCAGAAGAAAGATACGCCAGCAACAGCAGTTAGTAGTTAAGTCCCCGCCGGCACCTAAAACAAAAGCGGACACAGGAAAGTGGATCAATTGGTGGACTAACTACTTAAAAGCAAGATGTCTAAACTCATCTGCAGGTCCGGTGAATACGCTGATAAGTCCATCGGCGAACTACGACCCGATCGTGAAGATGTTGGCCTCACAGACGGGGATAGCATCGGTGCTAGTCACCACGGGCACGGTGAAAGCGGCCCCAAGGTATGAAGAACACAGACCGCTGCTGGAGGAGCTGCAACGATACCAACAGTCGGTAGAAGAGGATCAAATGAGCACGGTCACCCAACAGGGCTCAGCCGTCGAGAGTGAGGGAGAAGAAGAAGAAGCGAACGAGGAAGACTCGGAGCAAGACAGGGACCACGAAGAGGAGAAGTCAGATGAAGACGATTCAGGGCCCGCTCTACCAAGAGAGCCGAGCCCCTTCGCCCCAGACGACCCGGACCTCCTCGAGACTGACGGAACAAGGCCTCTCACACCCGCCGAGTCAGAGCCCTACCTGCAGGAGCAACCGGGGCCAAGTGATCGAGCTCCCTGGATCCCGGCAGCGCCGAGGACTCCTTACCCCAGCACCCAGCAAATGATAAAAGCCACCGACACGATAATGAAGGGTTACCAGATGCTAACCAGGCTCGACAGCCAGGGACAACATCCACCGAGACCAGAACCAGAGGTGAAAAGGATCCCGAAGGGACCAGACAGAATAAGACCTAAGCTGGACCCTCTACCAGCCGGAGGGAAGAAGTTCAGCAACCAGCTGGGAGCCACGGCACACCACATCGTCGGGATGCCCTGGGAGACACCCGCAGATGGACTATTGATCATCACTAACTCACTCCTAAAGGTGAGAAACTCTAAGTTTCGGAAAACCCTGAAGCAAGAAGCGGGCACCGAATACACGAGGGAGCGAGATGAGCAGAGTACGGCGAACAGGAAGAAGCCCTCCAAAAGAAGATCAGTAATAATCACCAGTGGGGGCAACCTCCCGCACTATGCCGTGATACATGCCATTGCAGAAGAATACGCAGCGGACGCTGACCTTGACGTGTATAGAGAAAAACTGCACGAAGCTCTAGAAGCCGGACTACAGCGAGCCAACGAACTGGAGTTTGAGAGGGTCCTGATTCACGTCAATGGGCTAAGGTCCAGAGACCTGCCATGGGAAATAGCCGAGCAAGCAGCTACAAGGGCAGCCACTACTCATCTGATGAATCACCCGCTCTGCAATCACATACGAGAGATCGTGATCATGACTACAGAAAAGCAAAATAAAGAACGAAGAGAGAGAACGATAAGGCCGCTACGACGCATTGAAGAAGAAAGGGGCCTCACGGCGAAGCAGAAGACGAACAAATCAGTAAAAGTAGAAGAAGAAGAACCGCGGGTCCTGAGGAAGGATCGGGTGAGAAGTTCGTCTACGCCGGGGAACAGCACCTTCGACCACGACTATGCTAGACCCCCTGCTGCCTCCAACGTGCCACCAAGGTGGAGGGCATCCACGACCCCGAGTACCCCAGTCCAGCGGCTATACTACCAAGCAGAAGAGACTATGAGACAGCCCGAAGGGGAATACCTACAGCTGCACACCACCAGGCTGGCACCAGCGACCGCAGAAAGAATTAGAACTCCCAGCGCAGAAAATGAAGTCCTCCATCTCATCCCACCACTCGCCACTGAAGTGAGAACCCCCATCAGGGAAGTGAGAGAAGAAGATCGAGACGAGCAGGAGCAAAATCCCCCTGACGACGATGACCAGATAAGCAACGATGAAGAAAAAGAGCAGGATCAAACTTTAGAGTCAGTGGACTACAAGACCCCAGAGGACGTGCTGGAGCTAAAAGTCGCACGAAGGAAAGGAGACAAGAAGAATGCGCCCCTCGTGTCAGTGAAAAGAGCGTCCGAAAGAATAGCAAGAGACCTGAGGTTCGGACCCATCATCACTAAAGATGGCCGAAAAGCGTACATGCCTGAAGTCGGCCAAGCCAGCTACGACATACCAGACAGCTGGGTGGAAGACGAGGAAGAGCTGAAAGAGATAAGAGTCAAAGCGACACTGGGTGAGTGGGCCAACATATTAATGATGCCCACTTATGGGTCGCTAGCATCCTGTAAAGAACTGACAACCAACTTTCGAACGGCGTTTATGGCCATAACCCACGATGTTATGCTCCGAAGAATGAAGAAAGCAGCATACAAATGCGCGAAAGAAGCCATGGAAGCCCAGCTGCAAGAAGTCTCCGAAGACGAAGAGGAGGCCGAGGAACCGCAGCCAGCGGCCCGAAAGAGAAGACCGACTGCTCAACCGACCCTGGTGAAAGCCACTGGAACCGAGATGAGCCTCCTCCAGTCCCCTACCAATTATACAGAGTTTAAGAAAGTCAAGGCTATGGTGGAAACGAGACCCCCTGACCAACCCATGGCCGAATACTTAAAAGAAAAGTGGCATCTTGTCAAGAGCATAACCAACGACGAAGAAGCGAGGCGCCTGTGGCTGACCAGCGCTACGGGGCTTAAAGTCGATGTTGGGGAGTCATCCGAAGACCAGTACAGCCGACTCGTGCTTGATGATGCAGAAGACGAAGAAGGGTGGCTCCATAGAGCTCGGAACCGGCTAGAAAAAGGTCAGACCCTCACACAGATGTGGCACGAGATTAAGACCAGAATGGCTCCAGATTGCTATGTGAAGACGCTGAGGCAGCTGGTTAAAGGCCATAGAGATGAAGTAGATTTTGCGACGATGCCAAAGAAGGCAACTATGCCGAAAATCGCTGAGGCGGTGGAAAAATGGGACCTAAAGAGAAGATACTATCAGGAACGGAGAGAAAAAGAATCCCGCCAGCCGCCCAAGCCAAAAGGGCAGCACCAGCAGCCGCAACCACAGCAGCAGCAGACGAGAGGACCACCGCCAGGCGCACCTACCCGACAGGCTCGAAACGGACCGCCTGGAGGGGACCAGAGAAGGCCGCCCTACCAACCAAGACCAGGCCCGCCAAAGCCACCAGGGGAGAGACCGGGAGGTTATCTCCCACCAGACGAGTACAACAAGTTGACACCAGAGCAGAAGAAGGCCCTCCAGGACACCCGTCGAGCGATGTCCGGGGGGCCCCAGAACTAATGGCCCAGCAGGCGCGGGTCACCCTGGAACATGCCTACTGGAGGGGAGACGAAATCTACGCCGACGTGGAGAGAGTCCCCTATCTAGTAGACTCTGGGGCTGAGGTGTCAATGACCTGCAAAAGCCTGCCTGGAGAAGGACACCTGAGAGTCCAACTAGCAGATGGAACCACCAAGAAGTTACCGTTTGCTGTCTGGAAAGGAATTGTGTGGCTGTTAGGACCCTACAACCTAATAACTACAAGAGATTTGAAAGAACTACACAAAAACCAAAAGGACAAAACACCAGTCCAAAAGAGACTAGAGAAGCTGCATGCGCGGCTAGTTCGCTTCATTCCCCCGCAGAAAGAACAGCGGCAGAAAGAATGGTACAAGCCGGTGGATGTTCCGGAGGTAATGGTCCAGAAGATACAAGAAAGTGACTTTTCACTGGCTGGAAAAGAGGCCCTGAGAGGGATCATCACCAGAGCTAACGTGGCTCGATTCAAGAACGACTGCGGTGATTTAGGTGAGAAATACACCCACACCATCATCGGAGGGGTCCATCCAGCGGTTCGCCAGTACCCCCTGAACCCAGGAGCAGTAGAAGA
>NW_007580991.1:0-2043 GCF_000690725.1 Stegastes partitus | reverse complement strand
AGAGACTTGAAAGAACTACACAAAGACCAAAAGGACAAAACGCCCGTCCAAAAGAGATTAGAAAAGCTGCATGCACGACTAGTTCGCTTCATTCCCCCGCAGAAAGAACAGCGGAGGAAAGAGTGGTACAAGCCGGTAGATGTTCCGGAGGTAATGGTCCAGAAGATACAAGAAAGCGACTTTTCGCTGGCGGGAAAAGAGACCCTGAGAGGGATCATCGTCGGAGCTAACGTGGCTCGATTCAAGAACGACTGCGGTGATTTAGGTGAGAAATACACCCACACCATCATCGGAGGGGTCCATCCGGCGGTTCGCCAGTACCCCCTGAACCCAGGGGCAGTAGAAGAGATGGACCTGATCGTGAGAGAACTGAGCGCCCTAGGGATCATCAGAGAAGAACTAAACCCCATCACCAACAGCCCGATTCAAGCAGTGAAGAAACCGGAGTCGGCCGGAGGAGGTTGGCGGCCTGTGATCAACTTTAAAGCCCTAAATCGCCGAACTGTGGCGAATAAGGCTAGCCTAATCAACCCCCAAGGCACCCTGAAAACGTTGCAAGTCAAGACGTACAAGTCCTGCATTGACCTAGCGAATGGGTTCTTTTCCCTAAGGCTAGCGAGAGTGTCCCAGGGGAAAACTGCGTTCACGCACAAAGGAAGAGCGTATGTGTGGAACCGGCTGCCCCAGGGGTACAAGAATTCACCCAACGTTTTTCAGTCAGCAGTAATGGACATCCTAGAAGGGCTCGGAGCGACCATCTACATTGACGATGTGTTCATTGCCGACGACACAGAAGGAGAACATCTCAAGAAACTACGGCAAGTTGTCAAAAGGCTAACGGCAGCAGGGTTGAAACTGAACCTGAAGAAATGTCAATTTGGACAGTTTCAAGTGAACTATTTAGGTTTTCAGGTTTTCACAGACCTAGGGCTGTCAGAAGGGTTCAGAGAAAAACTAGATCAAATTCAGCCCCCGACAACGTTAAACGAGCTGCAGAAGATTCTGGGACTCTGTAACTATGTTAGAGATCATGTTCCCGGCTATCAGAAGTACGCTAAACCATTGTATGCCAAACTGAGGAAAGGGGACCCTGACTCAGACACCGACCGAACATGGACATGGACAGCCACAGACCAGAGCCACTTGGAAGAGCTCAAAGACGCTATCCAGGGGGCCCTGAGACTGGAGCCAAGAAGTTTAGACACCAGGCTAGTGGCAGAAACTAGCTGTGAGGAAGACGACGCAGTGGTGACAGTCAGCAACGAAGGAGCAGGGATGGTGGCGCTTTGGAGCTACACCCTGACCACGGTGGAGAGAAAATATCCACCAGAAGAGAAGGAATTAGCAGTACTAGCCAGGTACTGGAGCGCACTGAAAGATCTAGCGCAGGGCCAAGGCATCAGAGTCATCACCCAAAGCCAAGTACATCGGTTCCTGAGAAAAGCCACTGTGGAGAGTACAAAAGCAACCAATGCAAGGTGGGGAAGATGGGAAGATATTCTGCTAGACCCCGACCTAGAGATTGGACCTGTACAGCCCTCACGAAAGAAACCAACCGAACCAGACAAGCCAGAAAAAGAACCGTACGAGTGGACAATCTACACCGACGGATCAAGAAAAGGGCCAGACAACGCTGCCTACTGGGGCTTCATTCTCAAGCAAGGGGAAAAGGAGCGACAACGACAGAGAGGCAACGTGGATGGCAGCGCCCAAGCAGGAGAAGTAACAGCGGTCCTAGAGGGGCTGCTGGAGCTCGAAAAACGAAAAGTAAAAAGAGCAAGAGTAATAACCGACAGTTATTACTGCGCACAAGCCATGAATGAAGATCTCTCCATATGGGAGGAAAATGGGTTCGAGAGCGCCAAGGGAAAGCCGGTGGCTCATCGAGACCTATGGAAGAAAATCGCAGAACTACGCCTCAACATGGACCTTGAGGTAATACACCAGAGAGCCCACACAAGAGAGGGAGCTCACTGGCGAGGAAACGATGAAGTGGATCGTTTCGTCCAAATGAGAAAAGTCGTCTTTGTCGGGATCGAGGAA
>NW_007580990.1:1939-2946 GCF_000690725.1 Stegastes partitus | reverse complement strand
CATAAAGTCCTAAAAGTGTGATTCTGAAGAGCAGAACTTTCTCCTCCTGATTCTCCAGCTGACAGCAGCTCTGAGGGTGAAGCTGAGCTGCTTTGGCTCAGATTTCATGGATTTCTGTGACAACCAGGAGGTGCAAAGTTTGATTCTCGAGTCCAAAGCGATTTTTTTTTTCATCTCCAAAGGCTCCTCACCACCAAAGTCTCATAGAAACCACCATTTACAACCTCCAACCACTCAACCCTCACAGCTGCTCACCACAACTCACACACTCTCAGCTCTTTGCTCTGAACGCAACTCAAGTCTTCACACTTATACAAGTCAACTTCAAGCTTTCACCTTTCATGGCCTCAACTCTGAGAACACATTCATCTCTTTCACTTTGTCGCTGGACATTCTCATTCATCCACGTTGTGCTCATCATCACAAGCTCACACTTTCACCTCAACAATAAACACACACTGACTTCTAATGGAGAAGCAGTGATGCTGCAAGATCTCAGGGCACAAACTTGAATTTAATTATGCTTACATTTTACTGTAAAAGTGTTTCTTCAATCTTTGGAAATGATATATACACTTGGAGGAACCTTCTGGAGCCACAGTACCACCCTAGTTTTAAAACATTTTCATTCAAACAATTCACTGGAAGCATTTTTGTCACCAAATTAGTTTTAAATGAATCTTGAATATATTCATATTTTTAAGTGAATGAATAAGTAGGCCTATGTAGTGACCATGTTCTGAATAGATGAAAAGCTTTATTAGTAAGTTTTTAAAAGAGAACAAAACAAACAACAAACAACGTACTTTTGAATGGTCACCATCAGTGTTTCAGTTGTGTTGTTGTTTTGTCATTGTGTGGTTATTTCAAGATGTTAAACTGTTGACATTAACTTATTTCATTTCCCAGGTTTTTAAATTTATATTAAAATGTAAGATCTGGTTCAGGGTTTTGCTGTAGCTCCTGTAAAAAGGTGATTTTGGGGACATTTAGTGTTTGAAACTAAA
>NW_007580990.1:0-1051 GCF_000690725.1 Stegastes partitus | reverse complement strand
CACTGATCACTGCTCCATCTTTATTTACAGGAATGAACCTGAACCTGCATCCAGCTGTGTGTCCTTGAAGAGCGACCGGTCAAAGGGTGTTGATATCGAGTTCAAACAAGAACGTTCATCAGACAAACAGTAAGTTAACATCATGAGCTGCCTGATAAGTTTTTGTTTAGGGCCATTAATAGTTTTTAGTGATCAAGGAGATTAATGAGCAATGTTTGGAACTGATAAAAATTTGCAGTAAAAATCTAAATCTTGGTGTCAAAATGTAGAATAACACAAACACTAAGACAAAACTTCATGAAATATTTTCGTTTGTTTTAGAGCTGCAACACTTATTTGATTCACTGATTAGTTGTCAGCTATGATCTGAATCACCAACTATGTTAATAAATGATAAATCAGTCTGAGCAAATTTTGAACAAAATCTTTCCAAATTCAGTCGTTGCAGCTTCTTAAATGTGAATATTTTCTGGTTTCTTTCCTCCTCTGTGACAGTAAACTGAACATCTTTGGACAAAACAAGTCATTTGTCATCTTGAACTTTGGGAAACACTGATCCACATTTATCACTATTTTTTAAAACATTTATAAACCAAGTAGCTAATTGATTAATTGGGAAAAAATAAACTTCAGTGTTAAATTGTGTAGAGCTATATTAAATGTATTTAATACCTGGAGACTTTTGTGAAGCAAACTAAACTAACTAAATGTTCTTCTGTCAGGATCCATCAGAGACTCAAATCTGAACCTGAACCTGAACCTGCATCCAGCTGTGTGTCCTTTAAGAGCGACCGGTCAAAATATGACATCATTGACTTTAAAGGAGAACAACCTCCTGCTGTGAAGAGGTAATCTGTATGAAATGAAATGAAATGAAAAATACTTTATTCATCCCAGAAGGGAAATTCAATAGAAGGGAAATTCAATAATATGTAGATGTTGTAACTGTGTAAATAAGTGTCTCAGTTTAAATGTCTGAATGAATAAATCCTCAAACACATGTTGAGTGTCAGCTCAGCTCTTCATCACATGTATATGTTCCTCTGTGAAG
>NW_007580989.1:0-2060 GCF_000690725.1 Stegastes partitus | reverse complement strand
ATGGTACCAGAACTCTCTGAGCACCTGAGCCTCCCCTGCAGAGCTGTCTAGGAACAGCTTTAGAGGAGCACAGCCAAGAGCCCGACACACTAATCTGCCTCCTCACAACCCAAAGAACCAGCGTGTGTGGTCCAGAGCCCAGAGCAGACCTCCAACACGTCTGCAGATGCAGAGGGATGAAGGAAATGCGTTTGTGCACAGATACGTGGGTTGTGTGTCCCTCTTTCAGACATCAGGATCCAGTGGACGGACATCTGCTCTAATCCATGGACACTGTTGGGCTGCAAAGAACAGCAACTTGTTTTGAAAAGACTAACTCACGAAAACCTCTCTGGTCTGGATCCTGTGATGGTATGAAGAAGTCCACCTCCTGCACGCTCAGAGAAAATGAAACCAACAAACTATAAGACGTAACGGAAATACTTCACAGTCGGAGAATAAATGAATAAAACAATAAATGAATAAATCATACTGAAGCTCAATGAGGAGATATGCAAAAGGAACCCGAACAATCTGAGAGAAAGGTGGCGACAGAGCAGAGCGAAAGCACTGAAGATAAAGAGCGCAGAAGATACAGCAGCCAAGAGGAAATGAAGAAAACAGGCAGAAGGCCGGAGGAGTGTCGGCAGCGAAAGAGTGAAAGTCTGAGAATAAGACTGTGAGAGGATCAGATCCACGGAGGGAATGTGAGGTCCTGCTGTCTGGTTCAGACGCCTCCGCCTCGCCGCTCACCTGCCAATAGCAAATTGAAAACAACTCCGCACATAATCCCTCGAACTAAAAATACCCTGAAAGCCCATCCAGCACTGCTGTCAGTCTGCAGGGCCCAGCAACAGATAAACACTCCGACACAACAGCACACATGTTCTTTATGTAGCAGCGGCTAAAATAGTCGCAGCGCATGCGGTCCTGCAGTCACACCTATACGGCCAGCTCCCTCCGTCCACATATCCATCAGAAACAGAAAATACAAACGGGAAATAAATGTTTGTTGTTGTTTTGAAATCCTCTTAAAACTAGCACAAAGAACAAAATATTAGCTTCACAATTATTGTCTTAAAATGGGACAAAGAAGTCGTCCACACAGTCGTATTTCTCAGCCTCTGAACGGTTTCTTCTTTTGTTTGGGTTCATGGTTCTCTGCAGCATAAAGTGCTGCAGCTCTGTGGAACCAGAACATGAAGGAGGAGACAGAACTCCTGGAATCAACATGTGTCCCAGCATCGACAGGTTTACCAACACATGGAGGCATCTTCAAATGTTTCATTTATCAGTTTTAAAGCAGTAACTTTTCATGTAAAAAGCAGGAGTGTCACCACCGGATCAGGATCCATCACATGCACCAGCAGTGCTAAATCCCAAATATTCAGTATTCTCTATTGGTGCAGTTTCCTTTATATAAGGAGAACCATAAATGGTAACTTAATGGAGAGCAACAGCCTCCAAGCAGCAACGGGCACACTGAGAAGTTCTGATGAAGGTTTGCATTGAACAGCAAGGCAGCTCTGGTTCCTTCTATCAGTGAATTATTCCTTTTAATGCCAGTTCTCCCAAAACTACTCCCCTGTCATTATTTGGCAGGAACACCAGGAGGATCAGATCCACGGAGGGAATGTGAGGTCCTGCTGTCTGGTTCAGCAGTGACGGTGATCGGTTTAAGGAAATACAAACAACCACAGCTGCAGCGCCACTGGATGCAGGTGAAACACAACAAAACACAACAAGCATTACAAACAGCAGAACCCTTGAACCAAGTCTCAACGAGACTGAGACAAAATCACAGACGTCAGGGGCACCCCTACAGCTCCCCTAGCTGAGCGGGCGACCCATGAACAGGGCTGGAGTTAGCTAAAGTTAGCTATAGTTAGCTAGAGTTTGCTATAGTCAGCTACAGCTCCCCAAGCTGAGCAGGTGACCAGTAAACAGGGCTGGAGTTAGCTTTCGTTAGCTTTCTTTACCTATAGTTAGCTGTAGTTAGCTTTAGTTAGCTGTAGTAAGCTGTAGTTAGCTATAGTTAGATTTCTTTACCTATAATTAGCTTTAGGTAGCTGTAGTAAGCT
>NW_007580988.1:1884-2780 GCF_000690725.1 Stegastes partitus | reverse complement strand
GACTGTGGGAGGAAGCTGGAGAACCCGGAGAGAACCCATGCTGCACGGGGAGAACATGCAAACTCCACACAGAAAGATCCTGGGCATCCTAACCGGGAAGCAAACCAATCTTCTACCTGCGAGGTGATGGTGATAACCACCGAGCCACCTTGCAGCCCCTCATGGAAGAGTCATCAGATGAAACCCTCCGGCATCCTCATCACAAAATTCAGCTTCTGACTTTTGCAAAAGAACATTTAGACAAGCCTGATGCATTTTGGAAACAAGTCCTGTGGACCAATGGGGTGAAAATAGAACTCTTTGGCCGGAATGAGCAAAGGTGTGTTTGGAGAACAAAGGGCACAGACCTTAATGACAAGAACATCTGTCCAACTGTTAAGCATGGGGGTGGATCAATCCTGCTTTGGGGTTGTATTGCAGCCAGTGGCACGGGGAACATTTCACGAATAGAGGCAAGAATGGATTCAATTAAATTTCAACAAATTCTGGAAGCAAACATGACACCATCCGAAAAACAAAAGCTGAAGTAGAAAAGAGGATGGCTTCTACAGACGGATAATGGCCCTAAACACAACTCAAAATCCACGATGGACTAGCTCAACAGGTGCAGGCTGAAGGCTTGGCCATGGCCCTCACAGTCTCCTGACCTAAACATCATTGAAAATCTACGGATAGAGCTGAAAAGAGCAGTGGGTGCAAGATGGCCCAGGAATCTCACAGAACTGAAAGACTTTTGTAAGGAAGAATGGGCAACAATCCCTCAAACAAGAACTGAGAGACTCTTGGCTGGCTACATAAAGCCTTTACAAGCTGTGATACTTGCCAAAGGGGTGACACTAGGTATTAACTATGCAGGATGCCCAAACTTTTGCTGCAGCCCTTTTTCCTTTTCTGTT
>NW_007580988.1:0-1184 GCF_000690725.1 Stegastes partitus | reverse complement strand
CCTGATAATTACAGTTTATTTGTTCTCTTCTTTACAATTACAATCACAGCTATTCAACAAGGCTAATAAATGATTATCTAGATTTATTACAAATTACACTTAATGAATGCTGAATGCCAAAATCTAATCGCTAAGCTTTTGTAAGCAGCCATGTCACAATTGACTGCTATCTAATACAGTGGTTTTGTAAGCAAATAATCTTACAATTTCGTGCAAGGAAATTGTTGCAAAATACAAGTTATTGGGAACTTTGTTATCAATTTGTGTGATAGGGTGTAAATCTCACCTAACTTGGTATCAAACATGGCAAAGCTAAAGCAGCTGTTCTAAAAACTAACAAAGATGTTTTTATCACACTAGGAAGAAAAAAAACATCCTGTCAAGCTCCAAAAAACACAACTGGTAGCATACACAAGTTTAAAACTTATGGTACAGCAGCTCATCTTTCTCTGAGGGGAATCCGACAACAGAAAACAATAGCTGAGAAAACTTTTGCTTTACTGGAGAGACTTTCACACATTAGAACCATTTTAAAATTCTAGAATATAGGTTTTAGAAACGTGTAGGGAACTACCCAAAGCATTTATATAAAAAGTATAAAAAATGAATACTCCACATCTATTAATCCACTATGACAACTGGACATAAAAGAAGACATACTGTAAATCCATGAACTGCAGAAACACAATGGAAATTTATATGCTACCTTATAAGACCAGAAAAGCAATGACGGGACATTTCAGCAGCAAACAGAAAGCATAACTATTGAATAAGCAGGCTGTTCCAACGTTGTGTCATCAACTGCAGCTTCTTTTTAATACCTCGAGCTATGACAGAAATGTGTTCATCTGAGCCAAAACTAATCAACGTTTCAGACATCACTAACACGCTCAAGGTTTTGGCAAACCTGGACAAACCACATAATTTCTTGATACTGAAAGTCAACAGAAGTAAATCCTTTAGATGTTTCAGCAGCCACAATGGGACGGTGCACCACACAGGGGGGTTCTCTGCCTTTCTGTCCAGCAAATCCAAAGATTTATCATGAATTACAAGATAGAAACAGTTTCTTTTCTTTTGATTGCATTAACATGCTTTGTAAGCATTAGTTGGCTTCATTTTCATATTCTCAGTTTCCTGGAGGAGCCTGTTCAGTGTTACCACAAGTTTTAAAGAATCTTAAA
>NW_007580987.1:2591-3365 GCF_000690725.1 Stegastes partitus | reverse complement strand
AACATTTTTGCGATGACTGTGATGTTTATTTTCCATTATCAAATCAATAAAGCTGAAGTTCTGACACAACGTGCTTAACAAAAGTTTGTTCACAACTGTATGTATCCAAGATTCAAGATGAGCTTTATTTGTCACTTACACGGTACAATGTGCAGTGAAATAGGTTTTGTACCAGCATCCAGTTTCAGGAAAAATAAAAATAAAATAAAAATAAGTGTTCAAGAGATAGAGATACTTTATGTATATGTACATATACATACACATCAATAAATCAAATCAATAAAGCAAATGGAACACTGTTATGTTACATAAGGTGCATGTGTGTGTTGCACCGTCTGGTTTTTAAAGCTCAGAGTTGAGCAAACGGATGGCCTGAGGGAAGAAACTCTTCCTCATTCTCTCACTGGCAGTCTTTAGGCAACAATATCCTTGGCCTGATGGCAGCCGGGAGAAAAGAGAGTGTCCAGGATGGCTGGGCTGCTTCAGGATCTTCACAGCCCTTGACCTGCATCGTTGGGTGTAGATGTCCTGCAGGTTGGGGAGGGTGGATCTGATAGTCTGCTCAGCTGAACGGACCACCCTCCTCAGAACCAAGAAGTCCTGCTTGGTGCAGCTGCCCGGCACAGGATGCTCTCAGAGGTGCAGGTGTAAAACTTCCTGAGCACTGTGAGCGGGAGCTTGAAGTCTCTGAGGTAGAAGAGACACTGCCTGGCCTTCTTCACAGTGGTCTTTATGTGAAGTGACCAAGACAGGTCCTGTGTGCTTGTCACATCT
>NW_007580987.1:0-1321 GCF_000690725.1 Stegastes partitus | reverse complement strand
TCTAGTACTGATTGTATTTTATACTAATGCACTTCATTTCAACAGTCCAGCAGTTTGTAATGTTGTTTTTAGAAGCCATGCATGTTGGGTAAATGAAAAATAAAATACAATTTATGTTCCTTTTTACAGGACTTTTTCAGTTTACAGTTGAATCAAACCATCTACGAATTTTCAAAATTGAGGCAGAACGATTAGGATGGGAAACTGCACTGAATAGATGTAAAAAGGAAGGTGGATCACTTGTAACTCTGTATGATGACGAGGACGCCACGTTCATAAAGAACTATGTGATGAAGAATCCCTATGTCACCTACTGGCTTGGTCTTACCAAGAAACAAACAACTGTCACTACTTGGTCAAATGGTGACCCGTTCACATTCAGTCGCTCCAGTGTAAACCCAGCAAACATAAGAAATAGAGACCAAAGATGTGAAGCAATGGAAAACAACACATGGAAAGGTTTCAATTGTTCAGTCAAACATTCTTTCATGTGCCACAAAGGTAAGCTCCTGGAGACCAGGGGTTCTCAACTGGTGTCACCCTGGGACCCACATTTTGCCATAGTCAGTGAGTCATGACCCAAATTTTTGAAGAATTCAATATAGCTTCCTGTGCAACGTGTATTTCAGAGCATATAACCATGCATAGTAACTGGACCATGACAACTCCGTGTACAAAAGTGAATAAAATAAATATCAAAACTACTCAAAGATAAAGTTTTGGCCTAATCAGGTCATTTGTTGAAGTTAATGAGACAGTTGGGCACATGCTCTACTCTTTGATTAGAGTTCCAGAGTCCGGGGTGACAGTAGACAGAGCTGCTCTCAGATCATGCTCAGTGTCCAACCTGTTCCTCTGCTGTGACCTGAGCTGGACCAATGTAGAGAAGCCACTGTCACACCAACAGCTTGAGCTGATTGCTAAGATTGTTTTAACTGCAAGAGTGGCGAGGGATGGATACTCAGCCATCACATCGCTGCAGTGGGAAAGGCTTACCTCCCCACATCTCTTTCTCAGCGTCTGATCACATGACAGCTCCACCAGCTGATGCACTCGTGCAGCCACATTTTGTTGTCAAACAGTTCTGCGTACAGGGAGGTAGTCTCAGAGAGGAATGTGGAGATTTCTGATTTAAGTTAGTAAAAGCGTGACAACACCTTGCCCCTCAACAGCCAGCGGACTTGTGGAAGTGGCGGGACGCAAAGGCAGCTTTTGGAATATATGATTTCCCGATTCCAGCACAGCGAATGAATAGGGGGCTATTTGGGTCCAGCCCTAGTATGAAAATCAACATTTTCAATACTCCAGGTCATATTTGCGC
>NW_007580986.1:0-2099 GCF_000690725.1 Stegastes partitus | reverse complement strand
AACAACAGATCAGAACCCAATTACTGGCTGCACTCAGGACTGTTTTTAAAAGCCATTAAAATAATTCACACAGATGAGTGAGGAAGAGTTTCCATTCCTTGGCTCTGGCCTTTCAGAGGGAACCGCTGCAGACTGATGGAGCCAATCTGCAGCAGGAGGGCTTCACTTTGAGTTGACAGATTAACTGCTGCTGGAAGTGTTTCCTTCAAACTCACCTTCTGGGTGTCTGCAAACGCTCCAGACAGGAGGAGGTGGATCCAGCTTTACCTCCAAGATAGTTTGGATTTATTACAGCTCATCAAAGACCCAGCTGGATCATTTATTTAGACTCTTCCAGATCAACAAACTGACCAAAACACACTCCTGGAAGCTGCATCTAAAGTCATCGACCAGTGTTTTCAGGCTGAATATCCTCCACCTCACTGGCAGAAGGTCGGCTTTGACCCCTCTGAGTCCAGGTTTATTTTGGAAAGTTTTCTTTTCTTCAGCTCGAACTCGGTCTGACATTTTGTCAATTTAACAAACCGTAAAGCCGCCAGGAGCCAAAAGTACAAGAAAAAACACACAGACAGGTATAGAAATGTTCAAATCACTCAGGTTTTATCATAAACCAGTGAGAAGCTGAAAAACACGGCTTCATTTTGAGCCCGTCTCTAAAAAAATGACTGTAATTAACCTCGACAGAATTCTTCATCACATTTTTAGGTGAAATTATTTTCTTTCTTCTCATCACAAATGCCTCTCTAATCAACCTTCGTCACCGTTTATTGTTCTGCTTTCAAACTGTCGGCGCTTTTGAGCCGACCAATCAGACGTCAGACAGAATGGAGGACCAGCTGGAGATTTGGCCTCCGTCTGACTGTTACTGTGGAAAATTAAAAATAAATAAAATAAAGGTATTTGGACACAGGGTTGTCACTTTTAATACAGCTTGGAATTGAAATACCAACCTCTTTACATGTGAAGTAGTTTTATATCGACTCATTTTCAGCCTTGTTCTTGAAAATCTGAGTAAATCACAGTTTTGGCCTGCGGTGGCTGTTTCCAGCTGCTCTCCTCAGCTTGTTTCTACATAAAGTTATGTTATGATAAATGACGTGTGGCAAACAGACTGGGATTTAATTTCACAGTAAATTTATATTATTTTTGATTTCATATAATCTCCCTATTTAGAGTTTTGTTTACATTTTTTTTTTTGTCTGAGATATTTAAAAACAAGAACAAAGTGGACACAGACTAAAAGCATTCGGCTGAAGATTAAAACCACACATGTGAATCTCTAAAGTCATCGACTGTCCTCAAAGGTTTTTCTTTTCCTTAAATGAAAAGAAAACTGACTGGAGTGATGAATTTTTTTAATAGTTTAAGCAAGAGCAGTTTTTTATTTCAGTATTTTACAGTTTCAAAATTGAAACTTTCAATTTAATAAAACTGGGACGTTTCTCCAAATGTCCTCTGTTCATCCTCAGCTTGTTTACAGGCTGTGTGATGGTTGGTCCGACAGTTCCTGGTATTTAATTGAATCTATTCTACCAGTGAGAAGTTCTTCAAGCCACTGGCTGTATCTCCAGCCCAGAGCACGGCTTTCCTCTGCAGAGGCGTCTTTTTATGAAACTCTGCATCCTGTTCTCTCCAAACACACCTTTTGCTGGCTGCAGCCAGAGAGCTCTGTTTTCCTCGACCTCCACCGTTCCCATTACCTGCCATTTCTTAATTAGATTGGGAAAACTGAGCTGCCTTCGTGCAGCCTTCCTCTGCTCTGCTTTGTGGACATCAGTTATTTTAATGTTCAGAGCTGCAGACTGCTGCTTTGTTGGTGGAAACTGGGACGAGTTGTGCATTATAAAGGTTTGAACTGGAGAAGACGATGCCTCCAACGAGTTAGTTAAGGTCAGAGACTTTAAGTTATCTGATCTTTTTTTTTTTTTACACTGTAAAATTTGACCAAATAAAAATTCAGGTAATCTAATTATTTAAGTATTTGCAGAAAGATAAATTTGTATTTCCAAAACTTTTGCATGACTGTTTAATTATGGATGCTTTTAGTGGAAAACAAGATAAAGTATGGTGTAGGTGTATAGTATAGTATAGTATAGTAT
>NW_007580985.1:1166-2223 GCF_000690725.1 Stegastes partitus | reverse complement strand
TCACATATGACGGCGAGAGCATGCGACAGAGGCAAAGAGAAAAAACTGATATCGACATGCACAGCGTTTTATTAGTGTCTACAAGAGACACTTGACAGAGAAATGAAAGAGAAATAAATCTACATTCTTAATTTGTTGGCAAATTTTCAAATGAATAAACTGATTTGATGAAATATGTTGATTTTAAGCTTAGATTAGGAACAGCATATCACAGATGAGAAGTTCAAGGACCATCAGAAAGTTGGAAATCCACTAATTCTTTCTGTGTTTTAGCTTTGACAAATGGTGTCATTCTTGGGTCTTTGGCAAATTTTAAAATCAGACATTTAGAATAGGGTGATTTGATAAAATATCTTGATTTCAAACTTAGATTAGGAACTGCATGTCACAGATGAGAAGTTCAAGGACTATCAGAAAGTTGGAAATCCATAAATTCTTTCCGTTTTTACAGCTTTTAGCTTTGACAAATGATGTCATTTTTGGCTAATTTTGGTAAAGACAACACACCTTTATCTGCGGATTCTGGATATCTTGGCAAATTTTCAAATGAGACATGTAGAATAAAGTGACTTTAATGAAATATCTTGAATTTAAGCTTCGAAACCGAACAGCATATCACAGAAAAGAAGTTCAAGGACCACCTGAAAGTTGGAAATCCATGAATTCTTTCTGTTTTTACAGTTTCTGGCTTTGATAAATGACGTCATTTTGGCCATTTTTGGAAAAGACAACACACCTTTACAACTTATCCGCGGATTCTGGGTTTATTTTTTTGCAAATTTGTAAATGAGACATGTAGAATAAAGTGATTTTGATTAAATATCTTGATTTCAAACTTAGATTAGGAACAGCATATCACAGATGAGTAGTTCAAGGACCATCAGAAAGTTGGAAATCCACTAATTCTTTCTGTTTTTTAGCTTTGACAAATGGTGCCTTTCTTGGGTCTCTGGTAAATTTTAAAATGAGACATGTAGAATAAAGTGATTTTAATGAAATATCTTGATTTCAAACTTAGATTAGGAACAGCATATCACAGATGAGTAGTTCAAGGACC
>NW_007580985.1:0-1056 GCF_000690725.1 Stegastes partitus | reverse complement strand
GTTTGCATCGCATTAAGCCCTCATTCTTGCTTCACGTTGGCCAGGAGGTATCGCTGGATGTTGGTGAAGTGACTCTTGTGTTTTTCAATCGACTTAAACTTCTCTCAGCTTATGCAAATTGGGAATAAACATTCAGTAGCAGAGCACAAATCCCTGTTGGATGCTAATTCTATGATTAAAAAAACAGCCATACTTGTAGTTCTAAAGACAACATGCCTGCAGGGGTTTTGTGGTTCAGAGGGTGAATTCATTAACAAAGAATGAAGTCTCCGTGGGAGCTCCTGTCCCCAAAGAATCACACATGAGATGCTTGTTAAATAATAAAACACAACAGATGTTTGTGACCTTAGCATCGCCTGGTTTTGCTGGTGTCGGGTCAGTGGGGAGGATGTGCGTGCGAGCGAGGGAAACGGAAAACGAGTAAATCAGTCGTTTCTGCTCATTCAGGTGATTGCTATTCACAATCCTCTCGTCGCTCGATCCCACCCGCGGGCCGCTCATACGTACAGTACAATATTTGCAGAGGGAAGGAATTTGTCCAGAAATGGCCACTCCACCTCCTGAAGAATGGGAAGCAATCAGACGAGCCATTCACTCGGCGATTTTGAGGTCATTTCACAGCTCAGGTCATTTCACCCACCACTAAAAATGGATTGGCCTTTTGCTGGGTAACACTTTCGGGGGGGGGGAACGGGGGGCAATTTAGTCACTTTACAAGAATGTGCAGGATGATGTTTGCCACATCCTGCATGTGTGTGAGTGAGAGTGAGAATCCTCTATTAGTCTGAAGCACAGATGAATGTTTAAATGATTAAACGCAGTCATTGGATGTCACAGCTTCACGTTTAAAATGTTTCTGTCGTCTTATGCGTCGGTGGAAACCACAATCTTAGAATTAGAAACGCTTCAGTATTAAAGGAGCCAAACTGGTTGATGATGAGCTACATATTTTACTTTATTTTTTTTACTTCTAAATCCATTTTCTAAATCATAATGACAGGTGTATTTATCCTGAACTATTCCGCATGTGACACTTGCTTCCGTATGACATTAATT
>NW_007580984.1:2059-3087 GCF_000690725.1 Stegastes partitus | reverse complement strand
CAGTCACAGGTTTTTAATTGTATTCTACATTACACACATAAATTCACAGTTTATTTTTGTTGTTTTGTTATAATGATATTTCAAAAACGTAGGGGAAAAAAATGTAAAGAAAATTTTTGTAAAATAGAATTCCTTGTACATGTCAGACCTGGTGGTCCTCCTCACCAGCTGGGGGCGCTACTGTCTGCTACCCGCCAATAAAGAAGAAGCCGAAGCCTTCGTCTGTGACAGCCATGCCCGTTAGCTAAACAGCTACTTAGTCCAGTAAAATAGCTTTATTTGAGGGAACAGCGTCAGAAATGGAAGCGTGTCCGACTCGGCGCTGGATCTCAGTCTGAGGTGAGAACTTCAGGTCGTCCGTGGAGTTTGTTTCTTGTCGGAAAGTGAAAGTGTTGCACGGCTAGCAGGGACGAGCTAACCTGTCAGTGGACTGCTGGGAAGACGGAGCTCAGAGGGGCTTTTAGCCTTCTCTGTAGCACACAAGCTAATGCGGGTTAATCTGATCAAGTTATAACAGTCTAATGAGGTCAGTTAATGCGGTGTCACGCTGTGTTGTTGTTCGGTGACATTCATGACGGCTTCAAAGGTTCCTACAGCAGCTGCACCGTTATCAGATGAAGAGATAAGACTAGTTTGTTGTACTTCAACACCTGGGAGGTAAATCACTGATGTAAACACCTGTGGTCAAAGGTCCCAAATGGGGACAATCTTTTTTATTTCTCTCTCTTCTAAACTTGCAGGTGTAAAACAATAGCTGTGAGAATCAGAAGCCAGCGTTCCTCTTTCCGCCCTCCACCTGACAGCCTTCCAGCTTTAAAACCAGTTCTGCTAAGTTTGTACATATAAACAGAGGAACTGTTTGTTGATGCTGTCAATCACAGAGTGTTCTTCCTGAAGTGGGCGGGGCCAGCAGCAGCTCAGCCACATGTAAAGCTACAGACACTGAACCAGTCTGTTTAGTACAAAACCAGGAGTTAAACAGTCACGGAGGAATCAACAATCTTTGTAGTGTTTGGAGCCAAAACGCT
>NW_007580984.1:0-1088 GCF_000690725.1 Stegastes partitus | reverse complement strand
ACCAAAAGCAGATATGAAATGCAAGCAGTTTCACATTTTTACTCACCGTGGACTCGTTTTTCACTGCAATGTAAAGTCCTGCACCTCTGTGGAAACAGAAAAACCCTGAATGGAAGTAGAGAGAACTCTGAAATGTCTTCTGTGCAGCATGACACAGTTAGAAGGACAAAAATAGTAAAAAAAGAAGAAAAACAAAAGTTGAATTTCTTTGATTATTTGTGTTACAAAAAACAAAAATAACTGGCACCAGCATGTCTAGAATTCTTGCAAGTCTCCACAGATGTTGTCAACACTGCAGAAACATACCACAGTTATTTAACTGTTTTATTTATTCAGCTATTTATTTATATTTATTAAATAGTTTCCAGACTTGTGTCCTCTCTGCTTTGTCTAAACTCCGCCAAAAACTTCCTGAATTCTTCTCACATAACTGTCGGTCACAGCTGAGTCACTTTTGGCTTCTCAGTTTTGCCAAAGAAAGGAGAATTTTTAGTTTTTTATTAAAGCTGGTTAGAACACACAGGGTTTTTTTGGCAATTAAAAAAAAATGAGATATGATGAATAATCATAATTTGAGGCCTAGATGTGATTCATTGTCCCAACGGAACCAAAAGTCACACATGAGAAGTTCAAGTATCGTCAAAAGGTGGAAAATCTGACGCTTGTTGCTGCTTTCACAGGTTCTGGCTATTAAATGGTGGCATTTTTGGCATTTTTAAAAGAAGATAACATTCCTTTTTGTGGTGCAGAAGGTTAATTACAGAAGACCTTTGTCATGTAAAAACACTTCATACATGCAGGATGAGACCTGAAAGTGAGGATCTAGTTTGATGAATGATGTTTTAAGAAAGACTTTAAGTATCAATATCCGATAAGAACCTTTTTTGATGGTGATTTTATGTTCTTGCTGTAAAATAAGTTACTCGACTGTAAGTGAAGTCCTGCTCCCAAAACTCTGCTCCTGTTTATTCTGTGTTCCCTGAAGACTGAGTCTGTTCTCAGAGCTGTGATGCGTTTACTGTCTCTACAGTTTGTGGTGGCAGTGGGCTTCCTGCTGGTGGTGGTCCTGGCCTTCACCTACCCCCAGA
>NW_007580983.1:0-2120 GCF_000690725.1 Stegastes partitus | reverse complement strand
CTTCATTTTTCAGGGCCGCTTGCTACGTCCATCTTTTATACAGTCTATGTGTGCAACTAGTGTTCTGGTGCTAAAAGTGACAATTCAAACAATTCCCTTAATCCAACCATGCCTATCGCTCTACCTGAACACTTAAAACTCACATAAAAGCCAAAACCAACAGAATCTGGAACTGGTGATTTTTCCATTCGCATTTTCTGTCATGAAGGGATTTGACGACCAATGTACTCCAAGTATGGCCAAAACCAAAACATCCTTTACCCGAACATATTCAGAGTTTGGTTGGTGGACATTGTTGGTGGCCTGTGTGCAATAAACATCCTTCATAGATACTATTCTTAGACTTCCAAAACATTGTTTGGCAAAGGCTCTGCAAGCAGGACATATTGCTGTACAAGACAGTTTAAGATTTAATAAGTCAGTGGCATGCTAATAAAAAATTATGAGACACAGTTAAGCTAACTGTGCATAGCAATGCGGTAGCGAGCATCTGTTCTTCTTGGCAATACGCTGAGTGAATTTTCCAATGGCTACGGCAAACTCAATTCTGAAAGCAGCTGAGGTTGAACACCTGACTACGCATTGGGCCTGAACAACATCAACATTATTTGTTCATCCACAATAGGACCCCACTATGACATAGAAAGGGAATTTTGCTGTATTCAACAACAATCATGGCTCCACTTTTGTTAAGCTTCAGACAAACACAATGTTGTCATTATTTAAAAGTAAGAAGTCAGTGAAGGATTTTCATGTCCTTGACATTGCACTGGCAACCTTTACTGTCTGGTTAGAGTGGGGAAAAGTTTGTGGGGGTTTTTATCTATTATTTATGCGCACTGAAATTTGTGACCATTTCTGTTACAAAATTGTGTAAATAAGTGTAAATTCAATGCCCTCCCATTTCTAAATACATTTATGAGCCTGGTTTGAGCCAGACAGCTCCTTCTCTTTAGTGTAATACTTCAAATGTCGCCTTGTTTTCTGTGCAACTGAATATACTTATAATGACTTCATGCAGTCTATAAAGGGTTGCTTATTGTAGGATAGTCTTCATCAAAGTGAAGTAGATTTTTTTTTAGAAATAACCATAGCCATCTTGGTTGACACACCTGAAAAACACTGCATAGACATTGGGGGTGGCTCCTCTGAACCGGTGTGGTGTTTGCAATTTTCAAGAAAGAGGGTGGTGTTGATATGTGCCAGTTACTGGGGAATCACACTCCTTGGCCCTGCTGTTTAATGTGATGCCAGGAAACCAGAGAGGAAGACCAACAGCCACGCCTCAACAATGTGGGCTCCAGGCTGCAGCACAATGAGGTAGCATTCACAGATGATCGAGAGGGACCAAGAGTTTGCCAATCCATTCAATAGTACTTGTGTTGTGTAGACTTGGAGAAGGATTATGATGTTGATGATGTGGGAGGTGCTTCGGGAGTACGACGTGCCAAGGCTGTGTTTGTGTGCCATGAGGGTCCTGTGGAGTGAGAGCCGTGTTTGCAGCGCTGCATTAAGTCAGACCTGTTCAGTGTGGGTAACTGACTTCCCCACGGCTGCACCTTGTCTCCAAACCTATTCACGATTTTTTTATAGACAAGATTTTTAGGCCTATTTGCAGTGAGGTAGGCATCCAGCATGAGGATCAAGAGGTCACATCTTGGCTTTTGTGGATCTTGTCCTTGTAGCACCATTGCAGAAGGGCCTCCAGCACTCAGCTGAGCAGTTTGTGGTTAAGTGAGATGTGGCTGAAATGCGGATCAGCAACCCTAAACGTGAGGTCATCGATTTCCCATTGAAAAGGATGGCATCCTCCATTCAAGTAAAGCGGGAGAGTGTATCGCAGGTGGAGAAGCTCGAGTATGACAAGGTCTTGCTTAAGAGAGATGGAAAAATAGACGCTGAGATCGAAGGTCAGGGGCAGTTTCTGCACTGATGTGGTCGCTGTACTGTACTGAAGTGAGGCAAAGCTCTGAATTCACATGTGAGTCTATGTCTCTACATACATACAAGTGGCTGAAGTGAAATTTCTCTGTGCGGTGACGAGGCTTATGCTCTGAGATCAGGTGAGAGGTTTGGAATTTTGGAAGGAACCCAGAAAACACCTGCTGCTCCTCTACCTC
>NW_007580982.1:1959-2844 GCF_000690725.1 Stegastes partitus | reverse complement strand
TATTGGTATTTTTGAGTGAAAAAGATTGATAGGAACAAGAATCTCTTCAGTCTGAGAAAGAATGTGATCAAACAGGACAGCCGAGCACATCAAAGTGTGTCCATTAAAAGTTCTTGTTTTTGCCACTGACAGGTTCAGATTCTTACATTGTGAGTTGAGTTCCTACAGAGATGGATTTTTTTGCTGTTGTTAAAGAGTAAACATTTGAAATTACTTCTGTCAATGGAGTTTGGTGGCTTTGGACAGTGATTTAAAACCTATTTGATTGCATTGAAGCAGCTGTTTAGTAGTTGCCAGTTACTGTTCTTTCTCTGCAGTTGACCATTTGTAATGGTACGAGATGAAAAAGCACAACTGATGTGTTATTGCATGTTTGGTTGGCAGTTCTTTTAGAAAGTTGGCCAAATTCTGAGGTATTTACAAAAATCCCCTATTTCAAAGTACTTTTTAGTTATTACATGGACTATACTGTGTCAGTATTCTTTCTGTTGTTATTTTATAAAAGAATGCAGATGCTTTCATTTGGATAATTTCATATATCTCATCTGATGCAGCAACATTTTTTGTTTGTCATGTGGAGAAAAAAACTGACATTTTCTTTTAGGGAATAAACTTTCATGTTTTGTGAGATATTGGTTGTCATATTTATTAATGAGGTTATGATTTAACATTAAACATATTTCCCATATTCAAGTAAAATACTCCAATAGAATTAAGTAAATAAAGTTTAAAAAAAACAAGTCAGTACAATAGATTTTTTTAATAAGTAATTTTAAAGCTTTCAGTTACATTCGTCAAATGTTTTCAATTATATCTACTCAATTCTTTCAATGCTTTCTACACACATTTTCTATACAATTTACCCAGTATTTCAGTTACATTCAC
>NW_007580982.1:0-1244 GCF_000690725.1 Stegastes partitus | reverse complement strand
GGTTTTACCAACATAGCACATAACTAAAACCGACTAGACCAGCTGCACTACAAAAACATATTAGAGCACAACACTAACAACACTATTACACTAATATGAACTACAATAAAAACATTTATTCCCCAAAACTCCGAACTCCCATAATGCTTTGCAGCACACAGTTCAGTCCCCGCGACCGGCTCTGCGATCGCTACAGTATATTTATTGCCTCGTATTCAGATTGAGTTTCAAACAGGCCTCTGCCAGTGAACAGCATGGTCAGGATGCTGCCGAGAGACCACATGTCTATTGCTTTGGTCAGAGGGTGACCCAGGATGACCTCAGGAGCCCTGTAGGCATAGGCGCGAGTACAATTTTTTGTCGCCAGTTTCACCTCAGCAGCCGAGCCAAAATCAATTAGCTTGATTTCAAAGGGCTCTATCCAACGATGAACAAACATGATGTTGCTTAGCCTGATGTCGGTGTGAACCAGACCAACACTCTTTAGTGCGTCAAGAGCCACCAACATCTGTATGAACAGGTGACAAATAACTCTTGAATCTATAAAGCATACTTTATTTGACTCTGACACATATTAAGGCTGAGACTCTATTATGAGACTAACCTAATGAATGTAATATAGCAGAACACTGAAGTATGAGAAATTACTGAACTTAACCCAACGAATAGAAATATTGCGGCTAAAACCCTACACTGTTATTAATTGACCGATTAATTTTAAGCTTTTTTAAAAATCATTTTTAATGTACTGTTTTGTTATGTTGTTAAATTGTAACTGTGCCAGTGGAGGACAAGGACTCTCTTTGTGACTACGATGATAAAAACATTAAAGTGTTGAAGTCATCGGCAGTCACAGTCAACCTGCAGGCCAACTGATGTGCATCTTGGTAAAAGATGTTGAACTTTCCTAGTGGATTGTGTTAAACTGAAGAGACGCTAAATGGCAGTTCAGTCAGACTACAGGCAAGGATGAGTTGGTTGTTTAAAATCTAACTTTGCTTAAAATGTTTCATATACATAAACTCAGTGGCTGCTTTATTCAATACGTCTGTAAAAACTAACGCATTCCAATAAATGGGCTCAGTCATAAATTTCACCATGATAATTGTGAGGGTCATAGACTGGGTTCACTGTGTTTTGGGGACTTTGTCTGTCTTTGTGTCTTGGTGGGCGTGTCTTTTCTTTGCAGGCCGGGCGGAGCCGAAGGAGAGAGGACTTTCTCGCGCTGGCAGGTGCAAATCATC
>NW_007580981.1:2289-3203 GCF_000690725.1 Stegastes partitus | reverse complement strand
TGAACCTAAACTCACCTTTATCCAGGTCAGTGAGCAACAGAAGTTGTGTCTTTGCAGTGACAGTTTGTGACGTCTTGAAGAAGAATCTCATCACGTTCATGTTTTCAGTGACTTTTAGTTGATCTTAGTGGTCTTAATATTTTAGTATTTCATATTTATTTCATTCTAGACATTCACATCACAAGTTCTGATCCTGTTCAGTTGTTTTTGTGTGTGTTTTATGTATTATATGAATGTTATATCCAGTTTTCTGTTTTGCTTTTTATAAATATATTTTTGCAACACTTTGGTCAAATCAGGTTGTTTACAAAGTGCTGTAAAAATAAACTGAAGTGGATTTAATCTGAATCAAAATCATACAGGTTGGTAACCAGTCCTGTGTGACTGTGAGACTAGCTCTGCCAGGTTACCTAGCATGTTATCCAGCAGTTTTCTCAAATTTTTCACCTCTGTTCAGTTCTTTCTTTATCAATACGTCACATGAAAGTCAAACCTCACAGTCAGGCAGCAGAAGATAAACAGAACAGGAAGACTGTGTGGTTGTTTTCTGGGTTTTTTATTTCTTGTCAGTCACAGCTCCTCGTCTTGTTGTTGACTTTAGTTCCTCTATAGTTGTAGGTCCTTAAAAGCGTCTTTCTCACGGTCTGTTTAATGGGTTTGTTTGTTTGTCTTAAGCAATATCTGGCACAAGATTGATAAAGCCTTATCTTATCTTATCTTATCTTATCTTATCTTATCTTATCTTATCTTATCTTATCTTATCTTATCTTATCTTATCTTAGACTGTATTTGTTGTCTTTCAGTTCCTGCTGTGGAGATGGACTACGTCAACGTCACAGAGGTCAGTAAATGTCAGACACCTGAGCTTCATCAGTGTTGGTGAAAGCAGCTGATTGACTCAAACTAAACTCCTC
>NW_007580981.1:0-1219 GCF_000690725.1 Stegastes partitus | reverse complement strand
GACAGTTTCTTCTTTCCTTTTGCTTAACATCGATGCAGATGCAAATATACATCAGTATGTACCAGAACCTTCCTGCAGAAACATCAGAGGACGTCACACACTTGATTTGACTTGTTTTGAAATGACAGCAAAGCAGTGCTGAAGGGCTTTGACATCAAAATGTACATTATCAGCACTAAAGTACAACATGGTGTCGTCAGCATAGAGGTGTATATTACAACTGGAGAATGGACAGAACAAGATTGAACCTAAGTGGTTTAGTGGACGTTTGATACATGAAATGTGTGTTTTTACATTCTGATTAATGTGTGCAATAAAAAAACAACTTTTCTGAGGGTCTCTGTAGATGTTGTATAGGTTGAACACGGAAAAGTGAATTTACTTACAAAATAAGAGTCTTGACTTTGATCTTCTTGTTTTCCTCCAGACTGAAGACGACTCCAGTAAACTCATTTACTCTGAGGTGGATTTTTCCAACGTTGCTGCCTCCTCTCTGAACAGCGCCCCCTGTGGTGACGTAGATAACGTCCTCTACTCCTCACTTCAGATGGATGTGACGTCTACCAACAACATCAGAGAAGCTTCACCTCCTCTGCACTCTACTGTTGCTTTACACCATCAGTATTATAGTAGCAGCTGTTTTATGAGAATTTATGAGGAATGTTATAACTGTGCTGCAAAACATGTATCTGCTGTTTTCAGTTTAGCTTCTCTGAAAGGATAATTCTGGTGTGTTTCCATTTTGTTTATTTTCCCTTATTGAGGGTCTTTGGGTCACGAAAACTTTGTAGATGAAGAAAAATGAGGTGAATGCAAAGTTAACGTGACCCACAGAACCACAACAGGTTGGAATGAATCAGAATCATCCTTTAAATACTGTGGTTACATATTATTGTAATGATTTTGATAAATGTTATTGTTCATTAAAAAATAAAGGGCTTCTTGCAAACTTCACACTTTATTCATATTTAATTAATTAATTTTCTTTTTAGCAGTGAAAGTGTAACTCACTGTAGTTACTATGAGACACTCACATTTTTCACTGCAACATAAAGTCCTTCATCTGTATGGAAACAGAACAACAGCGACACCAAGTGGCTGCATCTGGGTTCAGTTCATGTTAGTTAGCTATCATGTAGTGTTCAGAGGTTGAAGACGAGGGGAGGAGTGTAGAGCTGAGTTTATAGGAGGACCATGATGAAGAGAAGTGAGCAGTTCC
>NW_007580980.1:0-2136 GCF_000690725.1 Stegastes partitus | reverse complement strand
CAGTCTATGATTAAGACACATCATGACATCTTAATTCCACAGAAAAGCTCATCAGGCTGCTTGGAACAACCGACCTGCAAAATAACTCACAGCAAGAACTGACTCTCAGTGACTCCACATACCGGTGGTGGTTGTGGCGGCGCTAACGTGTACAAAACTACATGTAGCCCATAAATGAAGAGAAAAGGTCACCAACCTTGACACTGTTTGAATGATTAAAAACATTTCTAAACGGAACCCACTCCAATGCCAAGCCCTTTATTCAAAACTTCAAAATGTGCAAAAGGTGAGTTGAGGTTGGATGAGCTTAAAAGCCTGTATGACACGGTCACATTGTTGGCTCTATAGATTAACTAGAACCACAAAAAAAAAAAAATGCTTTTTAGAGTGCAGGTGTTACATCCCCCGTGACAGAAGTTTCTTCAGATCAGAGCGATTTTCTTTTCCTCCTGCTTTCAGGCTTTGTACAGTTTTCTGCCATTTCCCTGCTCTCATATAATATTACCTTTAGATTATACTTTCTTTGGACACCGTTGCACGCATCCTGTATGTGTGCAGCCTTGATTTATCGTCCTGCCGGCTCTCTTTCTTTCATGATGTGATTGCACTGCGTGACTTTTGCTGGTTATTTCTTTAGGCTTGTTCATGTTGAATGTAAAGCTAATTATAAAAGGAGGAACGGTGGTGTATGAAGTCAATGCAAAGACGTGAGTGAATAGAAATGAAAAGAAAATAATTGAAAATGTCTCACCTTGAGCGAAATTCACACTTATGCCACTGACTCATGACTCCAGTCCGTCACTGAGTGGAAAGAAATGCAGAAGTTTCTAAAG
The DNA here is from genome assembly GCF_000690725.1 of Stegastes partitus. Lineage (NCBI taxonomy): Eukaryota > Metazoa > Chordata > Actinopteri > Pomacentridae > Stegastes > Stegastes partitus. The sequence goes on along the minus strand of NW_007580980.1, from coordinate 1,303 downwards.
CAAAATAACTAAGAGTTGGACTTCCTGTTCCTGCTGTGAGATCAGACAACATCTAAGTTGTAGCTAAAAATATATTGGACGAATGAAGTCAAAACAGTTGGGTCGATGGCTTCACTAATTCATGCTGTTCTCTTGGTGTGACATGTTTTGATGGTTTCACATGTAGTAATGCTCCATCATGTGTTTTAAATCTACTTCACAGTGAATATTGAACTGAAGCTTGGCTATAAACCCCGCTTGACCAGGTCATAGTTGATGACGATTTTCTTCTTCAGATATTCTTGTGTGATTCCTGCAGCGTGCTTTGGATCATTATCATGCTAGAATGTTCCTCTACTTCCAGGTTTCTGAAGACTGGGAGTCATCTTGTCAGCTTTTATTTTGGTATTTCCACAGGCATTCACAGCCACAAATGTCATCTCTCCAACATCGTTTGCACTCGTGCCATATCACTTCCATCTCCGTGCTTCACTGTCAGGATTATGCATTTACTGTGGTCACTTACAGGCCAGACATGCTGGACCCCATCTGAGCAGAACACATTTATCTTGGTCTCAAAGAGTGTGCTCCCAGTATAACCAGGCTTCTGTTCACGTCCTTTACCAAAGTGTTTAGTTTTGTGACGAAGAGAAAGGTTTTTCTTTTCTTTTTCTTGGACGTGCCAATAGAAGCTGACATTATTGTTGAATGTCCTTCACACTTTCTAAGCTGTCACAGAAATTCAAGTCTGAGGCATCTTTCTGTCTGTTTTTCAGATTGTGCCAGTTCTGTCTGTGGAATCAGTTTAGGAGGACGGCCACTGTTGCTCCTCCTGGTTAATGCTGCTGTTCCCATTGACTTTTAGTTGGTCGCTGATCTTCCTGTAAAATTTTCCATCTTCATTAGGACTCATGGTCAGATTTTTTTTTTTCGTCTGACAGCTTTTTCCATGCAGTGCCATACGTTAGAAACCGAGAATGTAGTGATGTCCAAGGGTAATGTTTGATCTTGTAACCATACTCATACAGATTTGTAGCCTACCCACTTTAATTTGATCATAAGATTCACTTTTGTTGCATTTCTACTATGGGGAATGCATTTTCTACATTGTCTTTCTCAAGTATTCAATTTCATAGAAAGGGAAATACCAAACTTTTCCACTTAGAAAAAATGCAATTTCTTTAGGATAATAAATTTTTGGAATTATTTCATATTTATATATGATTATTATTATTATTATTATTTTATTTTTTTTATTATTATTATTTTTATTATTATTATTTATATATATATTCATACATTATCACCTTAATGTAGCTTTTGA
>NW_007580979.1:0-1963 GCF_000690725.1 Stegastes partitus | reverse complement strand
TAATAATAATAGTAATAATAATAATTTTAAAAAACTGTCCTGGACTAATTAGAGCACTTTGCTGATGAGCAGTGAAATCTAAATACCTGTCAACAGGTGCAGACGTCTGACTGAGAGTTACAGAAAACACCTGATTGGCTCAAAGGGTTGTTCAACTAAATATTAGTTTATGGGTCCTGTCATGCTTGTTTACTTGTTTTTTGTTATTTCTGTCGAACCACAATTCAAAAGCAACGTCATGATTTTCATTAATTTTTTTATTTATTATTACTTTTGTCAATTTCAACGTATTTCAGTGATGGCTGTTGTTTTTCCTTCTTTAATTGGACGCTATGAATATATTTGAGGACGACTGCAGTTGTTAATCATGACAGAAGGTGAGAGAGAGAATCAAGCGGTCTGATAGAAAACAAATGGTCTGAGAATGGGGGTCTGGTAGACAGCTACAGGAGGTAAAGGGAGCATCAGTAGCAATGGTGATGGAATAAGGAGTGACACCAGGGGTATGTGCTGTTTTCTTCATCAGTACATTTAGTGAAGTGTACATTTAAATGATTATTTTCACTGGGTTGCTGCAAACAATGATGCACAACGCAGTCATGTTCTTGAATCACTGAGAGACATTTAAACTGCTTCAGACCGTCAGATCACCTGGAACCACACAGACGCATTTCTGTCTGTTAATGTTTTGTTTTCAACAATTCTCTTAAAAAACATCCACTTCACAGAGAGAAAAATGTCAGGAAAGCTGAGAGCAGCAAAACAAACAAACAGACGGTGAATTTTTGTAATTTCAGGACAAATTTTTCAGAGCTGGGAGATTCATTTTTGGATCTTTAACATGCAAATCAGACAGAGTGGAGCTCTCAGGCTGTTCGTGTTAATGACATTGAAATGATCTGCATTTATTGTACATACAGTGGTGATATTTCACATTTCTAACCATTTTTTTGCTAAATTATTTTTAAAAAGCATCACAAATAGAAAAATGTAGAAAAGCTGCATCTCTTGCAGAGTGTGATTGTGTAACTGAAAGCTGTTCTAATATCATATCATCACCTGAACATGTTGATCATATCTGATTATGAGCACAAGTTCACGACAAAAAAAGACAATGCAGACGTCAGATAGAGATATTTTCTGAACCTTATGTAGCTGCATGTCACTGTGAGACAAAAGGGAACATATGGAAAACTTTCTGATACTATAAACTCGACACTGAGGAGGCTGAACCGATCCTCACTCAGCAGTTCTCATCACCGGAGACTGTTGAGCCTAATGTCACATCTCCACATGAGGAACCAGTTTTACGGCTTCAGCTCCTGTAGAAAGTGTTTCTGCTACGCTGGAGGAGTCTGAAGTGATGGAGCCTTAATTCCTCCAGAAACAGTTTCTGAGAACTTGATGGAACAAGATTCCCCAAAACTGGCTCAAGGACCTCATGAGGAACCAGCTTTTACTGCTCCAGAAAGCGTTTCCATTAAGTTGGAAGATGAGAAGGAAAAAGCAGAGGAGGTGACTTTAACACTTGCTGAGGACCTCTTCCATCACACCTGATTCAAATGATCAGGATCGTTATCAGGCTTCTGCAGAGTTTGATGATGAGCTGATCATTTGAATCAGGTGTGTTGGAAGAGGGAAGCATCTAAAACATGCAGGATTGTGGCCCTCGAAGACCAGGATTGCCCACCCCTGCAGTATGGTGTAGAAACACAAGTTCACTTTTACTACTTCACCTGCAGGACTGGTAAAACAAACAAGCTGTCGGTGCAACAATAGACATACACCTTCCTTTTTCCGCACTCCAACTTCTAGCCACACAAGGCAACAGCAAAACAAAGAATCATAGACTGTATAAAAGATGAACGTAGCTACCGTGACGTCACCCGTTGGTTTCTGCACTGAGAAAATGAAGCCAGGGTTTTGCTACTTCCTGGTTGACATCTTGGATTTTTGGAGCCAG
>NW_007580978.1:0-2149 GCF_000690725.1 Stegastes partitus | reverse complement strand
CAATTTGTTGTTGCTGGTTTTAGTCACTTGAAGTCACTGTTTTAAGTCGTTTTTTCAGTCATTCCAGTCGCTGTTTTCGGCACTTTGCAGTCGCTGGTTTAGCTGCTGTTGTTTTTCATTTTAAGATGCTGGTTTCAGTCGTTTTCAGTCATTTCCGGTCGATGCTTTCAGCCATTTTCAGTCGGCTGTTTCTTTTCTGGAGGGGATCAGATGTCCTGCACGCCTTCTTCCAGCCTCTTGCTCGGTTAAACACCTACATCGTGTTAAATGTGTGCGTTCACATGGATTGTAATTTCCTTCCCGCTGCAGTCATCTGACCTACTTCACATTAAAGCGCTGAGTGGAGCCACGTGTTCATATATTATATTATCGTATATTCCAACAGAGTGAGGACGAGGGCTGATAAAGACGTATGTATAGGGGACAATGGAGTGTGTATAAAGTGTATATATCACAGTCATGTTCAGTCGCTGTTTTTAGTAGTTTGCTGGTTTTAGCTCTCAGTGATTTTCAGCCTTTATTAGTCGCTGTTTTCATTTTCAGTCATTTTTCATTCTTCACTTGCTGCTATTAGTCATTTTCATTTTGTTTCTGTTTCTAGACGGTGTTCTCAGTCAGTTTTAGTCGCTTTGTTAAGTTGTTTTCAGTCATTTTCAGTCACTGTTTTCCGTAGTTTTCATTCGCTGATTCCAGTTATTTTGAGTAAATGTTTTCAGTCGCTGTCCTTCGCTGTTTCTAGTCATTTCCTGTCGCTGGTTTCAGTTCTTTTCAGCCCTCATTAGTTGTCGTTTTGTTTTTAATCGCTGTTTTCGGTTGCTTTCAGTCACTTTCAGTCGTTGTCTTCAGTTGCTGCTGTTTGTCACTTTCAGGTCCTTGTTTTTAGGCGGCGTGCTGAGTCGGTTTCAGTCGCTGATTCTAGTCGTTTGCTGGTTTCATTTTCAGTCGCTGCTATTGGTCATTTTTGTTTTTCTCAGTCGCTGTTTTCAGTCTCAGCCATTATTTGTAGTCGTTTTCATTCGCTGTTTCCAGTCAAAGCAGCGTTCTGATCATTCAGATGGATTGTAATGTTCCCATCAAAGCGTCGTGTGGATCCACGTGTCGGCTGTGTGGTGACGTTCGGGTCACTTTGGCGCGTCGCCGCTCGTCCTCGCCGGATATTCAGACGAACGTATCGCTGCAGGAAAATGAAGAGACAAAGAAAGGGGAGGCCGAGAGCCGTAGAGGGGATGAAAGGCCGGGCTGGCCGGCGGCCCACAGCGACCGGCCGCCAGAGAGGCTTCGATCGTGGCTCACAGGGGCTCAGTGTTTGTACGCTCGCCTTTGAAATGCTTCTTTTTTGTTTCGCCACACAGACGTCTCTGTTGGAGGCCACGACACGCAGCATCTCAATGAACGCACGGGAATAACATACGCAGCAGAAAGCAAAGCAGCACCGCATTTATGAAATACTCTGACAAAACCCCCAAAAATCACATCAGAGCTGATTCGTCTGATTCCTGTTGGACGTCAAGGTTCAAGGCGGAGGCAGAAACTAGACGGGGAATGGGATTAATGTCACACAATGTTTGTTGTTTTTCATTCAAACTGGTGCAAAAATTGTCTTCACTTCAAGTGCAAAGTGGTTTTTTCTTTGTTTTCCGGTTATTTTCAACCAGTGTTTGCTGGTTTTAGTGATTCATGTTTTAGTTTTGTTCATTTTCAAACAGTATTTTCTCTCATTTTCACAGTTTTCAGAAGCTATTTTTTACTGTCATTAGTTTCCATTCACTGTTTTCATGCTGGCTTTAGTCAGACAATGTTTTCATTCACAGGTTTTCAGTCACTTCAGTCAATTTTCCGTCTCTGTTTTTAATTGTTTGTAGTCGCTGTTGCAGACGCTTCAGTGTCAGACGGACTTTTCACTCACTTCCTGTTGCTTCATTCAGTCTTTTTCAGTCACTGTTTGTAGTAATTGTCAGGTTTTGTTTTTAGTCCTTTTCAGGCACTATTTTAACTATTTATTTTTGTTTTCACTCTCTATGCAGCTATTTATTTCGTAGCTATGTTCGTAGTTTTCAGATGCTGTAATTAGTTGGTATTTGTTTTCCTTCACTGTTGTCAGTTTCTGTTTTCAGTCATTTACAGACGCTGGCTTTAGTCGTTGTCAGAC
>NW_007580977.1:40530-41631 GCF_000690725.1 Stegastes partitus | reverse complement strand
AAGGTGGACTGCTCAGCTGCTCACATGTTTCAACATTATCCTCCACCTCTTCTCATTCCTGCTTCCTGTCCAACAGCTGAACTGCACTGAGTTTAGTTATCAACTAAACTATGTTGTAGTTCGGCGGTCCTGTCGACTGGTGAAAGTTCGGCTGCCATTATGGCTTTGTTTTGTGTCCCGCTCCTTCACAGCGTGGCGGTGTGTTTGCTGGGTGTGTGCGTGTGGGGGTTGTAGGAAGCTTCTGGTGTGTTCATCTTCAACTCAAGGTAAGTCGGCTGAAGTAGCTTTGCCGACTCATTTGGCCGTCTTCTGCACCCTTCGCTAAGTGTAGTTTCTTTAGGTCCTGTGCTGTATCGGAGCCGCTGAAAATTGCAGCTATCATCTTCTCGCTGGCCGAGGGGGGAAGTCACCTATTACGCGATACTGCTGCTCCACCGCCTGGTTGGCTGTCTGCTGGTTTCAGTTTCGGTCGTGGTCAACAGTGCTATCCAGAACCATTTATTCTAACTTGGCTTTATGTTATGAGTTTGCTAAGTTTGCTTTCTTTTGCATGAGTTGTTTGATTATTAACGTGTTTGCTATTGCCTGACTACTTTGCGGTTAGTTTTTCTTCTGTGATTAATTTACATTTTGTGATTTTGTTATGTAGACGTACATTGATTATTGGCCTGTTTTATATTATCTTTTAAATATTTTACAGTATGAAATAAATACATATTTTTGTCAAATTGAAAGAATCACATCTGAAGCCCTTGTGTCTCTTACCTGCGTGTCATTATGGTGTTACTATCCTGGGGGCAAAGTTCCCCGAGGTGGCGATGTCGGATGAACAACTTGGGTAATTTTAAATCCTCTTGTATTGTGTGAACTAACCTCACCCTAACTCCGCCACAAAGACAAACTCGTGCTAAAGGTCAGTAGCAGAACTGATGTGAGTCACACAAACACAGAAAACCTCCCACCTCAGGTGTTCTGTTCATCATGAATAAAAACACATTTTAAATGGTCATCAGTTGAGCAGCTTGATGAATCCTGACCTGAGAGTCTCCAGTTTACAATGTGGACTCTCCAGTCCAGCAGAAAGACTCTTCACTCCTGAAT
>NW_007580977.1:0-1056 GCF_000690725.1 Stegastes partitus | reverse complement strand
TGTGGACTCTCCAGTCCAGCAGAAAGACTCTTTACTCCTGAATCCTGCAGGTTGTTGTTAGTCAGGTCCAGCTCTGTCACACTGGAGGACTGGGAGCTGAGGACTGAGGACAGAGCTGCACAGCTTCTCTCTGACAGATTACAGCCACTCAGTCTGAAGAGACAAGAAGAAGAAAAGAAGTAATACGTTAAGTACAGTGATTTCTGTCCTGTTGTTGTCATGGTTCACTCTGGGGTCAAGTTTTGTTTCTGTCTCGTCTTCCTGTTTCTGTTGGCAGCTTTTATTTTGAAGTCTCATTTTCATGTGATGTTTGTTTGCTGTACATCCTGTTGTCGTCTTGTCTTCCTCATTGTTCTTTCTGCCCTAATTGTGTCCAGCTGGTCCTCATTACCTCATGTGTGTATTTAATGTCTGAGTCTCCCTTTGTCCTGTGCCAGTGTGTCATGTTCATGTACCGTCCCTGTGCCGTCTAGACCGTCCACAGCTCCAAGCTAAGAGCTCCGAAAGTCTTGTTTTCTCATTTTGATACTTTGTCCTCCAGTATCACTGTGGTTTTGTGTTTGTTTTGTTTTGTCCAGTGACCTGAAGAGAGGTTTTCCAGCTCTGATGAATTTTTGTTTTGTATTCTACATATTTTTTGTGAATAAATACTTTGTTCACTTCCACTCTGGAGTCCTGCATTTGGATCCTAAATCTGAGTCTTGTCATCTGTAAAGACAGAAGTGTATTTAAAAACAAATACATCCACTATATCCAGTATACAGCAGCAGTGAGTACACCTATCAGGTGATGAGGCGTCACAGAGCCATCAGGAATAAATCAGGATCTCTGCTGCTGAGAAGGTGGACTGCTCAGCTTGTTCCAGATCAACTGGCGATCCGATCAACTGGCGTTCCTAGCGTTTCTGAGACAGATGTTTCGTAGGTGTGGCTTTTCAGGACCCCTTACCGACTAACCAGGAAATAAACAATCTGACAAGTTAGTCACGTAAAATGAGATATCTGCTGTATTTTTCTTTTCGGTCTTGACAAATATATCTGGAAACAAGAGCCTTCT
>NW_007580976.1:3459-4503 GCF_000690725.1 Stegastes partitus | reverse complement strand
ATGCTGCCCCCATGAATGTGACACTTCACAATGCTGACAAAAACATGGCTAGTGACGTATCAGTGCGCCAACAGTTCCACTACTGCTGCTGCAGTGTGTCCGTGTCGGGAACTATCCTGTTATTATTATTTTCCTGTACTGACCTTTTTGACCAGGTCCAACTGAACGTCCCCTGGAGGCTCAGGGAGGACCTTACTGTTCCGGCACCCCATCACATCACATCACGTTGGGCCGCTGCCCAGCCAGCCACACAGGCCACCAGCAGCCCTGCCTCATCACCGCAACAGCTGATTGGACACACTCAGGACATCCACCATCCAGGCTGCAGCCACACTCGGACAGAGGGTTCATGAATAAAGCTGATCACTCCCACTCACGTCCCACTGAGCTGGCATCAGCAGTCACATCTCATGAGTCCCGTTGAAAAGCTCTCAGGAGTTCATGAATACATTTTGTAGTGTCCCAACTCCTTCAGCGAGTTCTGCCTGTTTTTTGTTTTTTTTGCAGTATTCTTGAACCGGAGGGTCTTTCACACAGAGCCAGTCAGTTGGCAGGGGGGTACCACGAGCCCCTAGAACCTACCAGGGCTCCATCTCAGAGAGGGTAACACACAGAGAAGACTGCCTGAGTTCAGTCAGTACGGCGCAGGAGTGACTGATCGGGGACGGGAGGGAAGTGGAGCTCCTCTAACACAAGTTGCCTTCAACAGAAATGCAAAGTTATCCCCGGGACTCATGCAGAACTTCCACGGAAAATAAGATCATCAACTCTGCTTGGATCCATTGGGAGAAGCTGCAATGTCAGCAGCGGTCTTGCCACAGATAAAGCAGCTCCCCTGGAGAATGGCAGGCTGGAGAACAGCGGAGGGAAGCTGTGAAATGCAAAAAAAAAAAGAAAAAGTGAAATATGAATCTAGGTTTGAGTAGATATATTGAATGCTGACGCGACAGGAGCAGCCTATTAACATAGAATCTATATATAGAGCAGTTAGAGGCAGCAGCAGACTTCATTTAGGAGAGAAGAGACACAACAGTTCTGCATTAT
>NW_007580976.1:0-1120 GCF_000690725.1 Stegastes partitus | reverse complement strand
TAAATAAATAAATAAATAAATAAAATAAAAATAATTAAACACATAAAACTGCCATAAAAGGAAATCTGCACATTAGATTTGTTCAATTTTGTCAAGTCACTGTTATTTACAAAGCATGTTTAAAACAACACTGCACAAATAAGTTAATTAAATTAAATAACAAGTTTAAATAAAATTATTTACAATTATTACAGTTAACACCCAACAATATTACATCAAATACTAATTTACCTGGCTAGTTTGCATATCATGATTAAGACCCTGCAGTATCATACAAAATACTAATTTATCTATTATTAGTCTTTTAATTAGTACCTTAAATATTACTGTTAAGACCCTAAAATATTATATCAAATGCTAATTTACCTGACTAATGTGAATACTATGGGGAAGACCTCACAATCATATATAAAATATTAATGTACTTGAGTATTAAAATACTACAGTTAAGAACGTACAAGATCATATCAAGTATTAATTTAGCTGACAAATTTAAATATTATGGTTAAGGCATTACAGTATTAGATCAAATGCTAATTCAATCAATCAATCAATCAAAGTTTTTTTTGTGTGTGCTTCACAGTGAAAAACAAGAGAATAACTTAAAAATAATTAAATTCCTTAAAACAGAGACAGAAGTAAAATAAACAATAAAAAAGATAAACAGCTATAAAACTAAACTAAAATATACATGTAAAAGTGTGTACGTGTAGTATTTTAATTATTACCTTAAATATTACCATTAAGACCCTACAGTATTTGTAATATTTCAGTTTAATGTGCAATATTTTAAATGCATGAACAATTTTTCACTTTTATTTGTGATGTTTCATTATCATGCGTAACAGAGACTCAAAATGACGACAACAAAATTAATCGTCTAGGGCTGAAAGAAATGAAAGAAATGACGCAAAATAATCACAAAGAGCTGCAAAAACAACAACAGAAAGACGCAAAGTGACCACAAAAGACAAAAAAACTAACTACAAAGACACAAAACAACAATTTGTTTGCAAAACAATTATTAAGGAAGAGACATAAGCTGAGTAAAAATAAAGAAAGAGCATGTAGAGATGAAAAATCACCACAAAGAGACTCAAATCTACTGCCAAAGACTCAG
>NW_007580975.1:2162-2973 GCF_000690725.1 Stegastes partitus | reverse complement strand
ATCATTTCTATGTGTCTGTAGTTTTGTTTTTTTCACAGAAGTTTTTATTTATTACCCACAAATTGTTACAAAACACATCACCTGGGGGCCCAATTTTAGCTAAATGATCAGTTTTTGAACAAATATTTCATATTAAAGATAAAGATTTCTTCTTCTTCTTCAGGTTTTATTTTGATTTTGCTGCAGAATCGTCACACAAATGTGTTCATGCTCATTTCTCTGTGTGTCTATTGAATTTAATCAAAAATATATATATTATTTCACAGGACATTAAACGTTTAAACAGCTATTTTTAATTTTTAAAACATTCAGACAGTTTTGCTGTTGTTTTTCACAAAAACAGTGAATGTTGTGTTGAGTTTGTTTGTTTGAGAGTCAGAGAGCCGTGTCTCTCTACAGTCAGAGGTTTTTGTACGGCGGCTCAATCAGTTTGTATCACTGTGGTGGACGTTTGGTGGAGGAACCAGACTGGAAGTTGGACGTAAGTCAGTTTTTTTTTTTAGATATCTGATTATTTAAGGAGCAAGTGTTCACATCTCACTTCTCTAGACACTGATGAATGATTTTGATGTCTTTACCTTTAATTTTTGATCAATATTTATTCTCATTGGAAACTGAAATAATGAATTAAAACTTTTCTATTTCAGTATCTGATCCATAGAATAAAGTGAATAATCACATTTTAAATGATTGAAACTTGAGGATTAAAAACGTTCAGACAGTCAGAGAGTCGTGTTTCTCTGCAGTCAGAAGTTTCTGGAAAAACCAGAGCAGATGTTGGAAGTAAGTTTCTGCTCACATGTTAAATATT
>NW_007580975.1:0-1357 GCF_000690725.1 Stegastes partitus | reverse complement strand
CCGGGGTGCTGCAGGAGGACGGCCTCTACAGCTGGAGCAGCACCCTGAGGCTCCCTGCAGACCAGTGGAGGAAGGTGGGCTCTGTGAGCTGTGAGGCCACCCAGGGCTCCCAGACTCCGCTCTCAGAGACACTGAGGAGAGACCAGTGTTCCCAGTCCTGACCTCACTCACTGGAACATCACACTGGTCTCACTCGAATGCTCTCTCATCTATCTGACATGTTTCAGTGACAATACTTAGCAGCTTGTTGCAGTGTTTCATTATTATTCCAGTGCTTCTCAATAATAAAAGTCTCTTCATCCAACTAGCTGTTTTCATGTTTTTTGTTGGAGGTCACAGTGACATTTTTCAATGCAGTGAAAAGGTGTGAAAACTTAGTAGTTTCTTCATGAGTTGGTCCAGAAAGTGTAACGTTACATCATGTATGTTTATATACAATACATTTGATATGTACAAAGTTGATCAACTCAGAGAAACAAACCAGTGATGGTAGTGAAAGTCCCTTAATTTTGATCAGAATATATAAACGCCTCTCGACTGTAGGAATGTGTCTGGTACAGTGACAGCAGTTCAGTCACAGATAATAAACCTTTATATGATCAGAATATTTGATGAAAAATCATCCATGCATCTCTTTGTCCTTGTCACAGCTCTGCTCATTCACTCATTCATTCATGCCTGTGTGTTTTCATTCATTCATTCACTCAGCTGTCATTGCAGAGTCAGCAGCTCTCATCAGTCCTGCAGTGACTCTCACCTGTTCCCACTTCCCTCATGAGCTCACTAGTTCATATATCGGCCACCTTCTTGTGTCACCTCCCTGAAGTCTGCTCTCACTGAGACATGATGAGGCGTACGAATAAATAAATAAATAAATAAATACATACATACAAAATTTCTTCTGCCAGATTTTGATCATTTGTTTCTTTTTTTTTTAATCATAAGGTGAAATTTGGTTTCAGGTTTTTAACACTGACTGTCAGTGTTTCATCGTTATTCAAACTATATCTACAGACTTTTTTTTTGAAAGTCTTGGATAAATCATGTTGTTGGTGAAACTGTTTAAATTTCTTTTTGTCAGATGTTAATTAACTGCAGCATTTGTGTTACTCTGTGTGTTGAGCTCTGGCTGATTAAACTTCAGAAACTCTGGTTTTCATTTGAACTGCAGATATCCATCCATCCATCCATCCATCCATGATCTATTCACCGCTTAATCCTCACCAGGGTCATGGGGAGCTGGAGTCTATCCCAACTGACTCAGGGTGAAGGCAGGGGACACCCTGGACAGGAAACCAGTCTATCACAGGGCTACACTTAGAGACAGACAACCAAGCACACTCACATTCACACCTAC
>NW_007580974.1:2866-3154 GCF_000690725.1 Stegastes partitus | reverse complement strand
GTGGGATTAATAAAGTTTCATCTTTTTGTGTTGCTCAAGTGTGTTTATGTATTTCTTATTTAGCTAAAAGCCTCTTTCTCATGTGCAGCCTCCACTCCTTCACCCTTCAGGTTGCCTCTGTGTACATTAACTTTCCTTGCGTCTCTTTAGCAGCTCGCAAACTCCCTCTGAAACTCTGAGTTAAGGTCAGACTGACTTTAAAAGGCCAGAGTTGGACCATAAATGTGTGAAATCGCTGCTCGCTCCTCACCTCTACCCATGATGCTCTGCTGCTGCAGGCCGCCGTTA
>NW_007580974.1:0-1880 GCF_000690725.1 Stegastes partitus | reverse complement strand
ACTCAGAGAATAAAGGAGGTTAAAGCAGCTAAACGAGGGCAGCAGTGGTTGAACCGAGTGATGTAAACCAGCAGAGGAAGGCGGGAAACTCTCCCTCCTAATCCTTCCTGGGAACTCGAGCAGGTTTCCCGCCTCCTTCATCAAAGACGTCGATCCTGAGGGACGCCTCGGATTCACAACTACGAAGCCGCTTCTTGCTCGCTAACTAACATCCACCCGCTACGACCCGGTGGACCTTCAGCTTCACCTCCAGAACCACGAGCAGGGCCGCTGTGGTTCTTCCTGCTCTGGAAGCTGCTGAAGGTAAACTCACAGCGAGCAGAAGCAGAACCGAACGCTGGTAAAGATGAGCTTCCTCATTCTGCTCCGAACCGCAACGTGATTAGAAGCAGCAGATAACGAAGCAGCAGGTTGTGTGCATGTGTCATAAAGCTTCATTTAGGCTCTAATTCTAATTGAAAAACAAAACCGGGGCTTGTGTTCCCGCTTCACTCTGAGCCTCCGGACCCGACGACAACAATGTGATGACGGTAGCTTCACACAAAGCAGAGGAACAACTCGTGTTCTCCACAAGATCCGTTCATGAAGTGATCCTCAGCTGGAAGTGATGCATGTCAGAGCAAAGCAAGAGGCCACAGTGATTAATTCATCACATGTGGACAGAAACAATCAGTCGGGTTTATTGGTGGTTCGTATTTAGAGCTGCTTCAGAGGAAATATTTATTCTCTCATTTGGCTGTTTAACACCTGATGTGATGAAAACTGACGATAAAGATAAATCAGCATGTTGCACATATTTTTATTTTTGTTTTTTAGTAATAAATTTCAGATTGTTGTTGTTTCTGCATTTTGACGCTTTACTAATAAAAGTGTTGAAGTTCATTATTGATCCTGGAAATAGTAGTTTGACAAAATAATCAGGCTCATTCCTACAAACGTCAAACAGACATTAAGGATTCCACTAAAAATCAGTTAAAAATGGAGGATTACAGTCATGTTGAAAGGCTGCAAACGAACAAAATAACAGGGAATAGGAAATATCTGGAAAATAATGGATATTATTTACAGTTTGGGCCTTTTTATATATTTTTTTCCCCAAAAAATTAATATTATTTTTCTGATTGTACTACATATCTGTCACAAAATAAATAAAACATAAGAATATTTACCATTTCAGTCCCTAATATGTAAATTCTGTTTCAAATTATGGCAAATATTCATAAAATAATGATATTTTCTTTTATTTAAATACAGTAAGAGTAGTGCAATTTTATAGTCAAGTTTAAAAAAAAAATCTATAAAGATACTGATTTTTTTAATGTGGACATTATGAACAGTTTTGACCATATTTTTAAAAAATAAAATAAAAATAACCACGTAAATTTATACTTTACTGTAAATTTATGCTAATTTTTTATTTTTTTTTAAATCTAAATTTATAAAAATACAGATTTGTAATGTGGACACTTGTTTTTTGCTGTAATTTACTATCTTTTTTCTGTTATTTTACTGTCACATTGTGACTAAATCACTATTAGAACTTTTTTTTAAACTGAAAAAGTCTGTAAAATAAAGTCATTTTTTCTGTTTTCTTTTTCTTCTTTGATTCTCTGATGTAAAACAATAAAACTTAATTTCTACGGGAGTAAATTTGGCAGATTTATCTGTAGTTATACAACAAATATAAGCTACTGTCGCATTGAATTAACCTGATTCACAAAAACAACAACAACAAAAACTATTAAACATGTAATGTACAAGTTGGACAAATATTTGACTAAAAATCAAGTTTCTAAAGTCAAACTTCTGGTAAATCCTTCAGCTGATGCTTCATCCACAGTGTTCTATGTTTCATTTCTGACACCAACTTGCTCACTAAC
>NW_007580973.1:3378-4520 GCF_000690725.1 Stegastes partitus | reverse complement strand
AATGTCAGACAGTGAGAAAAAAAAGGTTTTATGTCTTTTTATACAGTGTATGTAAACTTCTGGTTCAGACTGTTGATATCTTTCTCCGCACCTTCCACTATCTATGTGTGACTGTTTTCAAGATCTTTTGCGGTCAGGAAACAACAGCAGCCTCTTAGGCAGCAACTAACCACACTGAAAATTTCAAGTTTTGCAGAAGATTACGAAGAAAGTTGAACATGGTTTTTTTTTCACCTGCAGATTAGACTAGATTAGATTAGATTAGATTAGATTAGATTAGATTAGATTCGATTAGATTCGATTAGACTGAACTTTATTAATCCCTCTGGTAGGGTACCTCAGGGAAATTGTTGTTCTAGCAACAGCACAACACCGACAAAGACAGTAGCACACATCAGTTAAGAAAAAAGCAGTAAACAAGGGAACAAAGGAAACAAACAAACAAACTGTTGGATAGGACAGCAGCAGCGGTGTAATGATAATAATAATAATAATCATCACCATCATCATCATAACAATAATAATCATAATATGCGATATAATATGATAGCAATCAGAGTAGTTATAGGTAAATATAGTTGAATATATAAAATATAAAGCTGTATCGGTTAAAGAAATAAATAAATAAATGAATAAAGAAATAGAAATATACATGTGTATATATACATTACACAATAACAGTGGCAGCAAGGTGCAATATTAGTAATAATAATAACAATAACTTACTGTACAATTATATAATGTTTGTAATAGAAAGAAAGAAAGAAAGAAAGAAAGAAAGAAAGAAAGAAGGTAGTAATAATAATAACAACAATATTAACAATAATAATTTAAACAGAAACAGATAACAGCAACATTGCACATAGTCTGGTGATAGAGCATGATGCTTTATCTCACCCCAATGTCCTCGCTCCTCACTTCCTGACAACTGTTCAGCATTTTTTAGTGGTGGTTTGTCAGTAAACACAAATCTTTTTTTTTTTTTAAAAACAAACAAGATTAACGCTCCAAGTTATCTTAAAACTTGTTTATTTGAGGAGTTAACAAACCACTCAACACATTTAAGATCTAATTTTAAGTGATCTTCATTGAGTTTAAAATATCATCAGTGAGCTGATAATGCCTCATGCTTGAAAATGGCA
>NW_007580973.1:0-1048 GCF_000690725.1 Stegastes partitus | reverse complement strand
TGAGAGGTGCAGAAGTCTCATCGACAGTTACAGAAATCGTTTCATTGCAGTGATTGCCTCAAAAGGTTGTGCAACAAAATATTAAGTTAAGGGTACCAGCATTTTTGTCCAGGCCTGTTTCATGAGTTTATTTTTTTTAAATAATTCTGTTAAACAACAGCTCAAAAGCAATGTCTAATTTTCATTGGTTGATTTTCATAGAATTTTTATTTATTATTGCTTTTTTCAGATTCAAGTTATTTCTATGACCATTGTGGGTTTTTCTTTCATTTACGAGGGGTACCAACAATTTTGTCCACGTGTGTATATGTTTGAATGTAATTCACATGTAATGCAAAAAAGTTTGGTTTGTTGTTTCTCAATTGAAAAACTATAAGGACATGGTTAAGATTAATATGATGTCTGTACACCTTTTGTAATGAAAGGTGCAATTATATATTTTTTTTTAAAAACAACAACAACAACAACTTACCTTTGTGACATCAGGAGCAGAGACACGAAAAAAAAGCTGGTGAACAGTTGGCTGGATGAGGACTACGTGTGGTCAAGACCCAATAGTCAACAGAACACAGTTTATGCTGGTAAGCTTGTAATGTATATTTAATTATACAGTTGGTGGTGAATACATGGATGAAATATTCTAGAAGTTGCAAAGTTTTCTTTTTCTTTTTTTTTTTTCTTTTTTTTTTACAGCTTTCCAATGAATCGCATTGCCCTTAAAAAAACACTTAAAGCTTTTAGGGAAATATAAGGATTTGTACGTTATGGACGCTGCCAACTAATGACAATCACACATTTCTCAGAGTCATTTTAATGGCAGTTCAATCACTAGTTTGACACTGTCACAGTATCCTGGTCTTAGGCCCACCCATAACAATTGGGACTATTTTAAAGAAATACCAACATGGCAGAGCTTTGTTTTCCCCTTAATGAATCAACATTTGAGGATGGTCTGACTGTGTGAAACTACTTGACTAGCATACACTGAAATTTATTCTGCTAGGATGTGTTGTAAAATCTACTGTAATTTCTGTTTTTAGGAGACAGA
>NW_007580972.1:0-2191 GCF_000690725.1 Stegastes partitus | reverse complement strand
ACACAGCAGCCTGCGGCCGAGGAGCCACCTCACCTTGAAGAACAGGTAGAGTCCGAACAGCGTGCAGCTGGCGATGATGGGGAACCGGGCGGCGTCGCGGCTGGTGATGGTTTCTGGCATGTCAGCTGCATTCTGGGAGGAAACAACAAACAGCACACAAGGTCCTTTCATGACTCACATCTTCATACAGAGCAGACACACACATGACCTCTGAGGGTGTAAAACTGATCTGGTGTCAGCAGCGCCGTCTGAACACTGGACCGGTCATTCCACCTTAATTCACCATGTATTGGACAAAAACCGTCTCAGGCTGACTTTCTGTTCTGAGAATATTTATGTTCTAAAGCAGAACCTGTAGAGTCTGGAAGCTAACGTTAGCTCTGCTGGCTTCAGTCTCTTCCACCATCAGTGGATCGAGGCTTGAAACCTGAACCGGACTGGTCTGAACATCTCTGACGGTCCGACCTGCTGTGGCAGAACCTTCCAGACCAGGTGTATGACGGTGTGGACACGGTTCTGTCTGCGTGACGCCCCAGCAGCGCTAACGCTTCACATTTCACCAGCAGCAGCTGTAATGCTGTCGCCTAAGAGCCGGTCGGACGCCTTGTGACAAACGATGTTAGAACTACAGTTTATGGTCAACACCAGAACCATCCCTAGCAGGGCTGAGGTCTGTTATTAAACCGGTACTGGGGGGGGTTCTGCAACACTGTTCCTGGGCCAACAGAGGAATCAGGGCTTTATCAATGGTTCCACCAGCAGACACCTGCACAGGTGAGACAGCAGGCGAGTCAGACGACACCACAGCTTCCTCTGACAGGTGTGAGCGTTGGGTCCTCTGTGCTGGATGCTGCTGCAGGTACGCACAGGTGAGCAGAACCCGACACACAAACCGGGATAGAAGAACAACGAAAGCAACAGAATCAATCTTACTGAAAAACTGAAGCTCGTGTCCAAGGTTCTGGTTCTACAGGATCAAAACCAGGAGGAGGAAGGTTCTGGTTCTACAGGATCAAAACCAGGAGGAGGAAGGTTCTGGTTCTGCAGGATCTGCTACTTAATTTTTGGTGATTGTTTTTAAACTGTGATGAAATATTCGGACTTACAGCTCAGAGGTGTTGATGGTTCTCTGGACGTTACTGGTGATACGTTCAAAGACAACGTTAAAAATCCGACTTTCCTGTTTTTATAGGTTCTGGCTGCAGCATTGGAGGTTTTTGAAGACAACAAACCTGCTGACAGGTTTTGGACTTCAGAGATTTTACAGTCTGTGTTTGAAACGTGCTCCAGAAAACATCTGGGAGACAGAAGCTACTGTGGCTGCACACCGCTACGTGTCCATGTGACATATACATACATACACACATGTATATACATATCATATATATATATACATGTATGGGTGAGCGCCCCAGCCGGTGTCGTGCAGGTTATTGATCGGTGATACTCACTCTGAAGCCAGAGTCGTAACCGTTTTCTCCGAGCTCCTACAGACAGACAGGTGGGTGGACAGACAGGTGTGCAGACAGACAGACAGACAGACAGGAGAAAGAGGAATCAGATGGACAGACTGAAGCAGAGCAGGGCCCAAAACCACAGCAACCCGACAGGAAGCAGAACTCTACGATCACATGCTGATTGGTCACCGGACAAGATGGCCGACAGAGGAAGGAGGAGGAGTTAAAGTAATCAATAACCTGCGGTGATTCTGATCAAGTCTTGACAGATCAACATCCAGGAGACTCAACATCTGAAACCTCCATCAACCTTCAGCTGATTACTGGAGCTGTTGGAGCAACATGTGGAGCTACTGAAGGTAGAACCTGATGCTTCTGCTGCTTCTCTCCGTGTCTCGGATCCAGAGTCTGTCACATCAGACAGCAGATCAATAACGTGATCAGGATGAGCTGAACCATCAGACAGGACAGTTCCATGTTGGAGCTCATCAGCTACCAGACTGAGGACTGAGAGGAACCGGTGAAGGTCCTGGTCCACACGGAGAACCAGTCAGCTCTGACATCATCATCAATACCTGATCAACTCTGTGAATGGATCAATACTGTGGATCAGAGTCATGATGAGACCCAACAGAACCAACAGAACCTTCAGGTTTTATCTCCAACAGCTTCAACAGCTGATCAGCCGACGGGAATCAATAACTAACGATCCCATTGAGTAGGACCAGCTGATC
>NW_007580971.1:0-2201 GCF_000690725.1 Stegastes partitus | reverse complement strand
TAGTAGAGTGAACTCTCATTTGTTCATTCATTCTACTGGTTGTTTTAACTCATATATTTACATTACGCAAACTAGGAAAGATGAGTTGATTTGACTCAACTCCTCTATGATACTTTCCAGTGCCGTAGTGGAACTAAAACTTATTTTACTGATCATTGTTTCCTATAAAATGCCCCAAAATAGAGTTTTTAAAAATATATTTTGTCTATATTTCAAAGGCATGCTGCTCCACCAGCAGCACCGCCCTGTTGGTACCAGTGTCTGGTTTTATGGGAGGAACCTTCATATAATCTCTTCTACGGCTCCATTATCTTCACTTATGGGTGGTTCAGGTGTAGAGTGGTTGTCCTCTGATCAAAGGTTGATCAGGCAGCAGCTTGCATGGCAGTTCTGTCACCGTTGGTGTATGAATGTGTGTGAACAGGTGAATGAGAAACACTGTAAAGCACTTTGAGGACCATTGAGGCAGAAAGGAGATGTATAAGTACGGTCCATTTACCGTTCATTCCAGCAGTGAGAGCGGTTCGGCTGTGCATCGACTAGCTGCTTATCAGTGAGATACCTCTGGATGCCACATGACCTCATCCTGGCAGCCGCACACGACGGACCGCGGTGGGATCGATCCGAGCACGAGGTCGGATCAGTGACAGTACCGGTCCGAGGCCGCCGATGGAAAATCCAGATCTGATTAGTGATCAATGATCCGGCTGCAGAAGTCTGGTGGTAAATGTGTCACCGTGTTCAGGAGCTTCACTGAAAAGGTCAAAAAGGCTTCAGAGCTCCGGCGATAAAACGCTGAGATAAGATCGTCCATAAAAGTCTGACAGCAGCTCAGAGCTTCACATTCACTGAAAACACCTGGAAGCTGTGGGCGCCAGTATTTCACTGTATTTTTACAACGTTGAAAATGTAATTTACTCAAACAGTTAATTCCTGTAGACTTGATTTCAGTGCTTTTAATATCATACTGTATGTATGGTGCTGCTACTTTTGCATTTATATTATATTTATAATAAATTGTATATTTGGGCAAAGCAGCTTTGTTTGATTAGACTGTAAAACAATAAAAATAAATGCAGAAAATCTGGCCGTAAAATAGTAAAGAAACAGTCAAATATCTTTAAAATAATGATTTCTTTTTTGTTGTTGTTGCTGCTGATTTGTAATAAATGTGTAATTTTTATGGTTAAATGGCGTAAAAAGTTGCTTCTGCATTAACATTACTGTAGCTGGCTGTAAATTTAGACATTTTCTTGTTTTAAGATGCACAAATTGTGAATTACTGACAAATATCATCAATATTAATGTGATTTCAATCTTTATGATCCAGAGTTGAAAAGTCACTACAACACCTACAACTATAAGAATATTTATTTAAAGAAACCAAACAGAAACGATTAACTTAATGCAAAACAAAAGAACAGGTTTAAACCGTCTCAGGGCTTCAGTGTGACGTTTTCAGCAGTGTTCTGAGCTGCTGCATCGATCCAAACGGTGCTCAGTGAACCAGAGTTCTCTTGTCGGACGGTGAGCACCATGTTTCCTGACTTCTGTCTGAATTTAGCATCATTCTTGTTTTTAGTTCCAAAAAAAAGCTTCAGATTTTACAATATTTGATAATATTCTGGGATAATGTGAACACTGGCTGCACTAAATCAGGCCTAAATGTGTGTTTTCCTGCTCAGACTGCTGCCTGGATCCTTCCTGTCGGCAGGTAAAAGCACCTGCAGCGTTTCTCAGGTGGACACAGGAACGGGCTTTTCCTGCAGCAGCCTGAGAACGGAGCTGCTGCATCTGTTTCCGTCTGTTTGAAACAGGAAAGTTGCACATGTGGATTTCAGCACAGCTTCCTCTGATGCTGTGAGTGAAGTTTGCTGTTTGCTCAGTGAGAGCAGAGCCCGGTTCTGTCCTCTCATTAAAACAGTTCAGAGAAACCTACAAGCCTCCTGTTGGTTCTGCTGTCTGAGGGTCACCCGGTGATTTTCTCCCTCCTCTGTTATTATTCCATTTCCTGCCTGTGAAAGGAAGGACTGAAATAACCCGCTGGATCTGCGGCGCAGCTTTGTGTTGGCTGAAAACAAGAGCAGCGCCGTCTGAATGGACTCGGCTGGATCTCGTGTGGTTCTTCCTGCTGGTGCAAACACGGAGCGTTACATGATCGCAGCGTCACGTGAGAACTCAGCAGGTCTGAGGCCTCGACG
>NW_007580970.1:5858-6983 GCF_000690725.1 Stegastes partitus | reverse complement strand
GTCAATGAGACTTGTGCACCTCTCAGCAGGTATTCTGGTCCACTCCTCATGAGCAGACTGCTCCAGTTGTCTCAGGTTTGAAGGGTGCCTTCTCCACACGGCATGTTTCAGCTCCTTCCACAGATGTTCAGTAGGATTTAGATCAGGGTCACTTTGGCCTTGCCAAAATGTTTCAGTTTTGTCTCGCCTGTCCATAGGACATTCTCCCAGAAGCTTTGTGGCTTGTCAACATGTAGTCTGGTAAATTCTAGTCTGGCTTTTTTATGATTTGTTTTCAACAATGATGTCCTCCTTAGTCGACTCCCATGAAGTCCACTTTGACTCAAACAACGACGGACGGTATGATCTGACACTGATGTACCTTGACCTTGGAGTTCACTTTTCATGTCTTTAGAGGTTGTTTTGGGCTCTTTTGGTATCATTCGTATTATCCGTCTCTTCGATTTGTCATCAGTTTTCCTCCTGCGGCCACATCCAGGGAGGTTGGCTACAGTCCCATGGATCTTAAACTTCTGAATAATATGTGCAACTGTAGTCACAGGAAGATCAAGCTGCTTGGAGATGGTCTTATAGTCTTTACCTTTAACATGCTTGTCTATAATTTGCTTTCTAATCTCCTGAGACAACTCTCTCCTTCTCTTCTTCTGGTCCATGTTTAGTGTGGTACACACCATGTCACCGAACAGCACAGTGACCACTTGTAACCCTATAAATCGGCCGACTGACTGATTACAAGTTTTTAGACACCTGTGATGCTAATTAGAGGACACACCTTGATTGATCATGTCCCTGTGGTCACATTATTTTCAGTCTTTTCTTGAGGTACCATCATTTTTGTCCAGGCCTGTTTCATGAGTTTATTTTTTAAAATAATTCTGTTGAACCACGGTTCAAAAGCAATGTCTGATTTTCATTGTTTAATTTTCACAGAATTTTTATTTATTATTACTTTTGTCAGATTCAAGTTATTTCTGTGACCGTTGTGGGTTTTTCTTTCATTAATCGAGGGGTACCAACAATTTTGTCCACGTGTGTATGTGGTACGAATGTGTTGTTTTGCAGGCACAAAGTGTTAAAGGATAATTCTGGTTTGTTTTGGCACATTAATGGGAAATAAAGCAGGTT
>NW_007580970.1:0-1093 GCF_000690725.1 Stegastes partitus | reverse complement strand
TGAGAGCTCTGAGTTTTGTCTGTTTTCCTGTTGAAAAGAAACAGTAATAAATATTAATTAGAACGGAGTTAAGCAGCAACTCACCTAAAGCTACTCTGTCAGGTCACTCCATCTCAAATCATCACGTATTAAACTATTTCTGGTCTGATTTGTCTAAAAATGTTATAGCCTCAAAAAATATTAGAGAAATGATAGATTGATATGTCAAGACATTTCAGAGCAAACTGCTCATTGACTCACTTCTCGCAGGTTTTTTCACAGACTGAAATTTGAGGCTGCTTGAACAACAACATCTCAGGAACTATTAAAGATAGAAGCCTGAAATGCTTCTTGTCATCTGTCATTATGTCATTAATTCAGAATATGAAATACTGGAAAAGTAGATAAAATCATTTCTGATTATAGGTGAGTTGAAATATGAAAAATTAAATTCCTGGAATAGTTCATCTTTGAGCTCATAATAAAACATTTTATAAAGCAGGGTTCTCGCCAGCATTATAACAGAGTAACGGCTGGTTACGCTGCTGCCTCAAAAAAGTCCGCTACAAATTGGGCCGTTACGTTGTTTTCAAGGGTATGTAGCGGGCAAATGATCATTTCTCTCCGTTGATCGTACCTGGCTAACTTACATGTATGTGCAAATTTTCCAAAGAAGCTCGTTTCTCTACCGTTGTCTTGGCTGCTGCTAACGAATAGCAGCGTTAGCGGTATGGCTTTTGTGTCTCTTTATAGATAGTTTAAGTCTCTTTGTGGTCATTTTGTGTCTTTTTGTAGATTATTTTGTGTCCTTGCTGTCATTTTGTTACTCCTGTTTGTCTCTTTGAGGTAATTTCTCTCTGTATGTTGTCCCTTTGTGTCTCTTATCAGTAATCAATGACATGATAAGACATTCCAGTTCCTGAGATATTGTTGTTCAGAACTAAATTTCAATGTGCAAAAAATCTGCTGAAAGGGGGTCTATGGGCAGATTAATAAAAAAAAAAAAAGTATTTTTTTTAAAGTATTTCATATATCAAGCAAAGATTTAAGTTGTGTTCACTATTCCTAGATCACGATTTAGTCTCAAGTAAATCACAGATGTTTGAGCAGAATG
>NW_007580969.1:2707-3971 GCF_000690725.1 Stegastes partitus | reverse complement strand
TGTAAAACCATGACCAGTCTCTGCCGTGTCTGTGCGCTCTCTGCATGGGTTCCCCGTGTCCCTTGACACCAACAGGGGCCCCCCAAGGATGTGTACCAAGCCCCCTTCACTTCACTCTGCTGACCCACGACTGCACACCGAGTTACAGCTCCAACCTCTTCATCAAGTTTGCGAATGACACAATTGTTGTGAGTCACATCAGTGATGAGACAAACTACAGGAGCGAGGTGAACCACCTGGCCATGTGGTGCAGAGACAACAATCTCTCTCTGAATGTGAATAAGACGAAAGAAATTGTTGTGGACTTCAGGAGAGCGCACACCCAGCATGCTGCTCTGACCATCGGTGGTGCTGCTGTAGAGAGTGTGAGCAGCACCAAGTTCCTGGGTGTGCACATCACAGAGGACCTCTCCTGGACTGACAACACCGCATCACTGGCCAGGAAGGCTCAATGTCAGTACTTCCTCAAAAAACTGAGAAGATCCAGAGCCCCGGCCCCCATCATGTGCACCCACCTTTACAGAAGCACCATCGAGAGTGTTCTGACCGGCTGCATCACTGTGTGGTATCCTGCAGAAAGACCCTCCAGGGCGCACACACAAACACACACTACTCTCAGGGACTTGCCACTTTAAACTGTATTGCACATGCTGCTTATTGTTGTCAATTTATTGCTAATATTGTTTATATTTTCATGATTGCATTTATTGCCTGTATCCTGTTTATACCTATTGTATGATCTAAAGTTCATGAACCCCCGCTTGACTCACTGCTCCCCGTAGCCTTTCCAATGTCCTCATTGTATGCACCTTGCTGGGTGTACTCCAACGATAAAAAATCCAGCTGAGACCAAGTTGCGGTTTAAAAAGGATTCTTTAGTGCACAAAACAACTTTACAGACGGAAACATAAAGCAAAAAAAACAAAAACAAACGAGGAGACAATGTGTGTGGTCAAAAAACTGTTTGGCTCCATGCCATCATCCGTTTCCCAAGAGCCCTTGCAAATTTAGGCGACCCAAATATAGTGAATCAAAATATCAAAAATAAATCAATAAACCAAAACACCACACAAACACAGAATTCAATCTTCCAAAAATATGATTAACAACATTTAACCAAATAACAGATACATTTAGCAAAATAAAAATGGTAATCATAATCTATATCAGCACTGTTGCCTCGCAGCAAGAAGGTTGCCGGTTCGCGTCCCGGTGAGGACACCGGAATCTTTCTGCGTGGAGTTTGCATGTTCTCCCCGTGCAG
>NW_007580969.1:0-957 GCF_000690725.1 Stegastes partitus | reverse complement strand
TAGGAGCAGTGATAGCCATGCCAGCCTGGGGACTGACTCCAATTCTGAGGTATGTTGGTCAAGATCAATTCCAGGAGAATCTGACATATAACATCCATGCCATATATGTTGTTTTAGGATTGTAAAATAATTATCTTTGAGCTTTGACAAAAATAAAAAGGGTAAATAGTTTGTTTCATATCATATGCACTGTCATCAGGGCAAAATATCCATCCCAAAATATAAAATCCATTTTTCAATCAAATCAATTTTCTACAACTCGACTACAGCATACAGGAAAACAGCAGCTTTACCAAATGCAGCCCAACTACTTATTGATGGTATGAATATAAGCAGTAGGAAATGCTCCAATAAACACATTAGAAATTGTTTACAAAGTTTAAATAAAACTGTTCCCAATTGTAAGATGCACTGGAATGCCCAATTCTCACATATTAATTGGCGAACTACTTTTAAGTACTGCATAAATATCAACATTAAAGAATTGCATTGGGGAATTGTCCATATGATTTACCCAACAAACCTTTTTATCTCAAAATGTGTAGAAACTGATTCTAAATGTATTTTTTGGAAAGTGGAGGAAGAGACTTAAGCATCTTTTTTTGATTGCATGTACTCAAAACTTATCTGGAACCAATTGGAAACATTTCTTCATTTCAAAATACATATTTCAGTTGCTCTGGAACTCTCAGACATTATAACTTATTACAGCCACAAAGACAGGAAAACAGAGCAGACAGTCAACCTGTACATACTGCTGGGACAACATCATTTTCATAAAGCCAAGTGTAGCAAGAATAAACCCCACAATTCTGTACTGATGAAAGAATGTCATCATTACTTCATGTGCATATCTTTGGTTTGTGATTTTAAAAAAGCTGTTAAAACATTGGACATCAGGCATAAATTAGGAATTATTTCTGATAACCAGGTCATTGACTAAACTGGGTAGTTTAC
>NW_007580968.1:0-2222 GCF_000690725.1 Stegastes partitus | reverse complement strand
ATAAAAACTAAATCAAAGGTCATGTGGTTCTTCAGCCTCCAGGAGAGGCTCAGGGTGGACATGCTGAACGTCACAGGAAGTTACCAAATATGGTCAGTCGCCCCATAAAAGGATTAAGAACTCCAAAGATCCATAAATGAAAAAGAAAACAGGAGAGATTCCTAAAATACTGACAGAAACCTAACATCCCTGTGTCAGGGTTTATATGTATTTAGGATTTAGAAAAAATTGCCAGAAAAAACAAACAAAAAAAAAGATAATTTAACAAGTTTTGGTAATTTGGGGTTTATCATCTCAAGCACAATGGATGTTTTTGTTTATTAAATGGTAAAAAAATAACAGGAAAATCTTTATCAATTAAAGCACCACAGCGTCACTGCCTTCACTGGACCAATCATGACCCCCTAGAGGCCCATTCTGAGCCTAAAGGCCCGTTCTGTTCAGCCTGTTAACGCTTCACGGCGCCGTCCGTCTGTCTGAGTCGCCTCATGTGTCAAACTGCAGCAGACATGAGGCCTGACAGCTTCGTGGACGGCGACACGTCGGTTTACTCACTTCTGGACCTGCTGGGCGTCTCGTGGCGGCACTGACCACTCAGCTCGCTGTGGGGATTCCTGACGGAGTAGGAACACGAACGGATCCGTCTGATTCAGAACCAGCTGACGTGTAGAGACGCCCCGCGGTGAAAATCAAGTTTCTACCTCGTTAGCGTTTCCATATGGTGCTTTGTGTTTGCTATAGGACTATAGATGCACAGTCAACACCATAGCTGAGCATTTAGAGTTTAAATTTAATCCTGTTCAGGACTTTTGGGGTCTTTTGGACCCCCGAAAGACCTTCAGCAACATGAAAGTCCTGGACGGGGTTAAAGTGTCTGAAAAGCATCTCAAAGAAGAAACACCTCAGAAACATCACATCGACCTGCAGCAGGAGGTTTTCTTTAGTTTTCCTCCAAACCGGTTTCTGTATGTTTAGCTGAACACAACCTGTGTAGCGTAGAGCAGCTTTAGGTGAGCTGGTGTGCTGGAGCTGCAGCGAGCGAGGAGGGTGAGCACAGAGAGAGAAGCTGTGACTTCACAGATCTGCACATTCTGACAGCAAACAGGACTGAGCAGATCTGAGCCATCCTCAGACAGGAAGGAGTTAATTAAAATGTTCTCAGTGGTAGCGTCGATAACCAGAGACGAGCTCTCAGGGGTTAAACTCTGAAGGTATCTGTGAGCGTTCTGACCACCAGCGACTCTGTGAGGAGATGTTCTGATGAGCAGATCCTGTTTATACATGAATACGTTACTTTAGATAAATTACTGACAGGTGCTGCAGCATTTCATAAGAAATGCATTTAAACACTGCTAGGCTCATTTATACGACAGTAAAAGCTTTTATTTCTCTCACAGGGGAACATCTACAATCAACACCTGATAACGAATTAAAGCAGAGGCCGTCATGCAGTAACTCAGGGAGGTTATATTATTGGATGTCTTGTTTTTCTATCTGCAGGATCCTCAGTGGAGGTACAACATCTGGGCGACACTGGATGAAAACATTGTTGTATAAATACCCTAAACTCCACCTTCTGCAGTCCAATCAGAGCCTTTCCTCAGGGATGCAGAGCTCCTCTGAGGCTAACCTTCCAGTGACCTTTGGCTCCCTGTCTGTCCACTAGGGGGTGCTGCTGGGTGACGGGCAGAGAATCAAGGTTCAAACACTGAACAGAGTTTGTAGAGTCACTTAACATAGGACTTCCCCGTTTAATGTTAAATATAAAACACTGAAGACACACAGCCTGGACACTGCACTGCTGCATTTGGTTGTTTTGTTTTAGAATATTCATATTTACATTTGAGTAATATTACCATTTATACTATTTTATTGAATTGACTAATTAGTTTAAAGTCTTATGAAAGAGTTAAATGATCTTAACTCGAGAAAACAAGTTCAGAAAAGTGAAGATATTAACGAGCATCAGCTGCTCATGTAGATAACAGCTACAGACGTGCTTAACTTTAACATTTTAACTTTAAATATCAGGAGTTTCTTCTTTGTTTAACGTGAAGAACTTTCATTTGCAGCTGTTGAAGCCATTTTAGAGTCACTACAAAGAGTCTGTCAAGGCTGCAGTGAGATGAATCATTAATCTGCAAGTGTTGGGACTGAGATCAGCATCAGCCTTTGTTGTGGCTGCCATTGTCTTGATTATGAGAAGAAACACCTATAACTTA
>NW_007580967.1:2469-3436 GCF_000690725.1 Stegastes partitus | reverse complement strand
TATTAGAAAAAGTAATTTGTGCTTTTACAATGTGTGACGATTACACTAGTTTTACTGGATTCAAATCAGAAAAAAATAAATTTATAAAATCAAGAAACAGGGCTGCATTCTGCAGTCTTCAGTATTTCACCTTTTCTGTGTTCTACATTAACTGATCTGGTGCCTTTTACCAGCTGAAACTGCTTTAAAGGTGTAGTTCTACTCATATCATGCAGATTTCTGTTGGTTCAAAACTTACTGCAGCTCCTGCTTCATAACTGAAACGTTACTAATGCATCAAAATGACTTGATTTCATTCATAAAGGTCATATTTTAAAGATCTTAAGTAACAGGATAAATGAAAAAGACATTGTTTCTTCAACCCATCCACACATTATGTTCTTTACAGTCAAAACACAGATATTAGACGTACCAAACACATTCAGAAACAATACTGTAAAACTGCTTGTGATGTAGGACTGCGAATAACAAATATTCTGTTGCTGATTATCTGTTGATTATTTTCTGTATTCGCATTTAAGACGGAGTCAGAGTTTTTTTTATTTTTCCTTTAAAAA
This sequence comes from Stegastes partitus, assembly GCF_000690725.1. Classification (NCBI taxonomy): domain Eukaryota; kingdom Metazoa; phylum Chordata; class Actinopteri; family Pomacentridae; genus Stegastes; species Stegastes partitus. The sequence goes on along the minus strand of NW_007580967.1, from coordinate 2,879 downwards.
TGATTCAAACTCATTCATAGATTATCAGAATAGTTTGGAATTAATTTAATAGCTGACAAGTGATCCATTGATCGCTGCAGCTCCAGTGTGATCTGAAATGTCTGGTGTGATTATTATTTAAGCAGGATCACGTTTTGACGTAATGTCACAGTCTCCTCTTTCTTTTTTCTGTTGTTCCATTTATCATAGTCTTTTTTTTTTTGGTGTTGTTTCTGTGTCATTGCTCCACTGATTGATTGTCTCACTGCTGGCTGTAAAGGTACTTGTACAAAACTACAAGTACCTTGGGCTGTGGCTGAACAACAAGTTGGACTGGACATGCAACACAGACGACCTGTACAGGAGGGGACAGAGCAGGCTGTACTTCCTGAGGAGGCTCCGGTCGTTCAACATCTGCAGGAAACTCCTGC
>NW_007580967.1:0-1259 GCF_000690725.1 Stegastes partitus | reverse complement strand
TGAGAAACCAACTATGACTGAAGTGATCATTAGACGCTGCAAACCGTCACATTATCAGAATGATAACTGGCTGCAAAAGCAACTCTGAGCTGCTTTGTTCTTTATTTAGTGGAGCCCGACTCTGTGTTGATGATCATTCATTATATCCAGCACATTAATGAAACATAAGTATGCAGCTCCTAGTTACTAAGTTAAATCACAGAAGGAAAGTAGAACGAGCTGAGTGGAATAAACCTTTAAAGTACAAGTACTTGGACATATAGTAGTATTTAGTCCTAAATGAACCTTTAAATCTATAATTTGTTAGAAAGTGTTGTTTGGGTGGAATAAACCTTTAAAACTAAAAGTGTTGTTTTGGCTGAAACAACCTTTGAATCTATAAGCATTGGGACATCAAGTGGTACTTTGTGTGAAATACGACTTGATAAACCTTTAAAATTATAGATAATACAGAGAACAGAAGGTGATTATTATCTTTCTATGTTAATCAGGTTTTCTCCTTTAAACTGAGCAAAGTCAAATAATTCACGCGTCACATGACCCTTCTTCTGCATAAAATGAACCAATCACGTCCTCTACTTCAGTCAGCAGGTTGTTTTAATGGAGAACGACAAGGAAAATAAAACTTTATGATGGTACAAAGTGCTGCTTTTACAAGTTATGAATTCAGGAATGCTGGTAGAAAACTGTTCATCATGTGTTGATTATTTATTCTACTGGTCAATGCCACCACTTATTTCTAACAAGACAGCTGCACAATAAAGCTGTTAAACTTTCAACTTCATACATTTAAACATTATGTTATATTACAGTGTGTGTACATCTGACACTGTCTCATAATGCAGGATATAAATGTGATTTTTACCCAAATCAAAGTGAAATCAATGTTATTGATTGAAATTCTCTGTAATAAATACCAATGAAATAGTGAATTATCTAACATCTCCTGTCTCTGCTTTGACTAGCTGGTCAAAAATACTAAATCTGAACTGATTGAGGATCCAGAAGCTGATCAGTGATCATGTATGCATACCTGGAATTTGTGAAAAGTTCAAAATAGATGTTAAAATATTCGAGACAGTCAAACTGAGTCAGTGGATGTAAATATTGGTGCATCACGTGATGCTGAGCTGCTCTTTACCTCACTGCAGCTCCATGACGCCATCTGCTGGACTGATAGTAGAAGTGCAGCTTCCTCGGCCTCACAGTTGTCTGGCTGCATCCACCTGATAGAAACACAACATCAGAGACAATCACTT
>NW_007580966.1:3326-4397 GCF_000690725.1 Stegastes partitus | reverse complement strand
ACCTGTGGCAGAGACACACGTCGCATGCAATGAGGGAGCAGGTGGCCCTTGTGTGTTCAGCATGGCACACACACTCACAACTCATGAACTAAATCAAATTCACGACGGGCGTGTATCACGCCAGGAGTATAAAAGGCGCGCTCATGGCATGCTTCATACAAACAATGGATATACCCTAATCTAATCAGATGTGCAGTTCAGGACCCTGGACAGCACAGCGCTACCTGGTGGCTGCATGGGTCGTTTCTTCTGTCACTGCCTCAGTATGAATGGAAGAAAACACCACATCTGATCACACTCACTATTCATCATCAATGGCACAGCGGCCACATGTTTTCACACAGAATACAAGTAGTGTCAATGATCCCAATGCGGAATAAACACTGAACTGTACTCACCCATTTAAAGTTCATCCTGCGGACCTTCCACTCAGCAAAGTCACTGACAACGTCGCTCAAGTCCAAATTCCTGGTTCTGTTGTTCCCTATTGAGAGCATTGTTAACCCACTGAGTCTTTCCTGTCCCATAGTGCCCAAATATGCTTTGGTGAGTTTGAGTGGGTCTCCTACAGCACCGGTAGCTACGCCATTGGGACACACACACACACACACACACACACACAGAGTACGACTGTTGGCTTTATCACTGATGCGTGGATCTCACACTATATTGGGACATAATGTTCATGTTTTTATGAGGTAATCGTTCGTGAATACGTGTTGAAGAACATATGAAAACATGTCCGTGTCTCCGTTGGAGGAGCGGGTCGGCTCACTGCAGATGCTGCTGGTTTCAGCTGGAAGTCAGTACTGGGCTGAGAGTGACACTGAAGGCAAGCTGTCACCACCAAGTCGTCAGGATGTGTGTGTGTGCTACACAAAGCATGAAATCATATTTATTTTCATCACCATTTGTTATAAAGTTTTAACTTTTGTCCTGAAATCAGTTTGTATCAGTTTGTACATAGAACATTACTAACAAAGTTAATGCTGGAAAAAATGACATCGTGAGGTTTCGACCCACCAATATATACTCAGAGGTCTTGTAAATATTTATAGGATGAAGGTAGAC
>NW_007580966.1:0-1156 GCF_000690725.1 Stegastes partitus | reverse complement strand
GAACTTCTACAAGTTCTACTGAACACCACTATGCTTCACGCCGTAGCCGCCTGCGGTTACAGTGCTAACAAATGTGCTAAAGAATCATCATTTACCAACATGAATTCCACCAGTTTACATTTCATCTGGTACGCTCCTCAAAACAACAACATTTTGGAGCGTTGCTCGTCATTATGCAGCTTTAACACAGGATGCTGCAGCCGCTGTGGCTCTGAAACCCATTCAGTTCAGGTGCTGCACATCCTGCAAGATCGTGATGATTATTCGCAGCCGGGCACACACCATGCTCCTCACCCTGTGACAAGTGTCTTGTCTGTCCCAGACGTTCATTCCACAAAACTCGCTGCCAGGAGACTTTGCTGTGCGTCAGGACAGTGAACGGTGCTGGAATTATGGCGATCAGGTGTGAGAAACCCGTAGACAGTAGAAAGACTGCTGTGTGTTGCTTTAACAGAAACATGGCTCCATGACGACATCCCAGACGGACAGACAGCTGGAATAGACGACATTATTCAGGGCGACAGACAGACAGCTCTGGGCTTCACCGTCATCACACCATCGTGTGTCTTTGTGTCCTTGAAGACCTACCAGGACCTGAAGAGGTTCGCCATGTTCAACAGGAAGGCGGCGCACATGGACGTAGCGCCCCCTTCAGGAGACAGACAGAGTGAAAGTTTAGTGTCTGATCCCAGACGTGCATTCTGCAAAACTTACTAATTAAATGATCCTGAAGAAACGCTCTCTCATCCTGCCTGTGCTCCTGTGTATGTACAGCAACATGACAATAAACTGGATTTGATATTGATTATTACCCACAGATAAGCTTTTTTTTTTCCCTTTTTTAAAATTTTTACTAATACTACACAGTAAAATTATGTGTTTTCTTGCTAAATCAGTGGGAATATATAATGTGGTGCCAGGGATGTTGGATGAATGTTATTGGTTCCAAATCCAACAGAGTAGGATTCGAATAACAGACCAGTTACAGGAATCCCTTCTACATGTAACAACACAAAGTTGTCTGCTATGTCATTACACCAGTTCTCTGCCACACTGACTTGTGAGTCTTAGTCCATACCGTCTGTGTGGTTGTTGTTTGCAGCTTAAGTCACAGAGGCATGATATCTTGTGGTGGTTTTCTATCGAGCAGGGAGCA
>NW_007580965.1:3471-4399 GCF_000690725.1 Stegastes partitus | reverse complement strand
TTGGGTCCATTGGTTTGTGTAACCCAGTGTTATTTCATTGTTAAAACTTATTTTCATTTTCTAGTTAATGTGAGTCTTTTATGTACAATGAATGCATCACAGCAAATGGCAGTTTTTCGCCAAGTATTGTTTTTTCCAATTTACTGTGAATGCACCGCAGCACTGCACAGGGCTGCTCCGGTTAGAGAGAGAAAAAAACTTTCTTTCACCCTCTCTGAGAGTCGGATGAGGAGAGGATTCAGGAAAAAAAACAAACAGTTTTATCACTGAAAATGTGATATGGTCAAGTCCTGTGATGGGTTAAGCTGAGGAGAGTTGAATATTGTTGAAGAATATCCTGCTGAGTGTTAGATGTATGCATTTAGCAGCCTGTTCCTCAAATGTATGAACAAATAATGTGAATCAGTGTATATTTTAAACTATGAAACCAGTCAGCATATGTTATTTTTTGTGGGGAAGTGGTTATTTTAAGCTGCAAATGAGTAGTTAGCTGTGTTAGCAGTGAAAAGCTAAGCTAGCACACCTACACGTGTCTTTTTTTTTTTTTTTTAGCAGGTGCACTGCAGGTGAGCCAACACACTGTGTGGAGTGATGCTGTGAACCTGGTATAAGTTTAATATGCACTTTTATTTGTCCCACTGGTCATTTATTGTGTTATTATTTTGTTTTTGGGATAAAGATGTGTTGTTATTGGCCAGTAGTTACGACAACTTGAAGACAGCATTTCTGACTTAAAGATATTATTATCTTGAAATCCAAATGCAGGTCATTCATTTTAGGTGGATTATACATTTTATTTTGCACATTGAGTAATTGCTCTGCATGTTTTGTGCAGGCTGGTTTTTCTATTGATAGAATCATTTGAAAGAATGAGAAGTACTATCCATGGACTGGATTCCACCTGAAGAGTCTGCAAAGGACGTTCTGG
>NW_007580965.1:0-1300 GCF_000690725.1 Stegastes partitus | reverse complement strand
GAACAGATTGGTATTATATTTACATTATAATTTAATTTATTATTATATAAAAAGACACATTACCTTTTTTTCCCTCACTATCTGACATTAAATGTGACTAAACCTTTCCTGTTTTAGGTCAGTTAGGATTACCAAAATACTTTCTATTTGCTTAATGCCAGAATAATGAGAGAGAGAATTTTTTTTTAAAGAAAATTTTCTTGTTTTCTTAAAAGTCACAAGTTTGCATACATTTCCTTAGCATTTGGCAACATTGCCTTTAAACTGTATGACCTGCGTCACAAATTTGGAGTTTTCTTCCACAAGCTTCTCACAATAGTTTGCTACAATTCTGGCCCATTCCCCCTGACAGAACTGGTGGAACTGAGTCAGGTGTGTTGACGCCTTGCTTGCACACGCATTTTCAGCTCAGCCCACAGATTTTCTACGTGATTAATATCAGGGCTTTGTGATGGCCACTCTGAAACATTGACATTATTGTCCTTAAGTCACTTTGTAACTAATTTGGCGGTATGTTCAGGGTCCTTGTCCATCTGAAGACCCATTTGAGCCCACGCTTTAACTTCTTGGCTGATGTCTTGACATGTTGCTTTAATATTTCTATTTAATGTTCTTTCCTCATGATGCCATCTATTTTGTGAAGTCCCTCTTGCAGCAAAACACCCCCACAGTATGATGCTGCCACCCCCGTACTTCACAGTCGAGATGGTGCTGTCAGGCTTGCAAGCTTCCCCCTTTTTCCTCCAAATGTAACAATGGTCATTATGGCCAAACAGTTTAGACCACAGGACATGTCTCCAAAAATTAAGGCCTTTGCCCTTTTTGCAAAATGTAATCTGGCTCTTTTATGTTGCTTTTGGTGTAAGGGCTTCTTCCTGTCGCTTACCAGCTTCAGCAGCTTCTTCACAAGGTCTTTTGCTTTTGTTCTGGGGTTGATACACACATTTCGCAACAAAGCATGTTTATCTCTGGGACACAGAACCCGTCTCCTTTCTGAGCGGTATGATGGCTGGACATTCCCATGGTGTTTATACTTGCATGTAATTATTTGAACAGGTGAATGTGAAACCTTCAGGCATCTGGTGCAAAGGTAGAAGAGCAGAGTGCTGAGGACATACTTCTGGGGGACTCCAGTGTTCAGGGTTCAGGGGCTTGAAATGTGTCTGCCCACCTGGACCATTTGGGTTCTAATGGACGGGAAATCCAGAATCCAGTCACACAGGGAGGTGCTCAGACACAGACTGAACAGAGTTAGGTATAGAGTTAGGAGGGTATGATGGTATTGAAAGCTGGACTATAA
>NW_007580964.1:0-2229 GCF_000690725.1 Stegastes partitus | reverse complement strand
TTCTCATTACTGGTCTGAGAAGTTTTTTGTTTTTGGGAGAATTAGTTCTAAATTCTGACTGCAGCTTGTTAAACGTGAACATTTTCTGTCATGTTGGACGTTTTTCACACCAAACTTTTAACTGATTAGAAGATAATCAGCAGATTCAAATGATTGTTCGTTAAACTCGGGGGGTTAAATTAACGTTTTGTCTTCTTAGAACAGATCTCAGCTTCTCTAAAACGAGTGAGTCCTTTAATGATCAGATCAGACCCAGTCGATCGGTCCGGAGGGTTGATGAACTGTTGGTTCTGTGTTTTTATAATGTTCTCCTCCCTGCAGAGCCGACGGAGCTCCTCTGCGCTGTACAGCCACTTCCTGTCCATATGTTAATAGCAGCTGGCACATACAGAACGCCTCGTTTTCTTTGTATATTATCGGTTCTTCGGTTCTGCTCTGTTCTGTGTGTTTAGAACCCAGTTAGCTGTAGAAGCTGCTGTGTAGATGATTTTCTATGACTGTGTGCTGAGCGACAAATCACGGAACCTGCTGGAGAACCTTCACTTCAGCGTCCACAGTTCAGTGTCCTCGGCCGATGTAGCTCCGCCCACCACGGCAGGTGACCCGCAGGTGTCTGGTTTGTTCCGCCGTGTTGCCTGACGGGTCGCGAAGATCCGAAGCCAAGCGTTTAAAGACTGTAAATGTTCTGGTTGTGGTTCCGGACCAGCAGGTCGTTACTCTGACCGAAGTGTGGAACGTTCCTGGTTACAGGACGTCGTGTTCTAGGACCTGCTGTCGTGGAACATCGGACTGTGTTCTCAGTCTAGAGTTAGGATCCTTGACTTGTTCTGATTCTGGCATTAGTTCCCTGAATCTGTCTGAAACCTGCAGGTTCTGGTTCTAGAGCAGCTGTGGCGCCTCCGACACTGTTCCAGATGTTTCTACGGTGGAACGTCACACGTTTCTGGAACGTGGAGGTTCTGTTTTGAATTTTTAATTTCTAGAACAAATTCCAGGGCTGGGATTCCAGAACTTGTTGTTTCACCACATTCCGTTTGGTTCTGGAACCAAACCGTTTTTTTAGAATTCATGTCCTAAAGTACGCAGCTTCAGATTCTTGAACAGGAAGACCGGAACGTTCGGTCCTGACTAGACGCTCCTGCTGTTCTAGAACCGTGTGTTTGAACTCCGTGTTCTGATTCTAGAACGTCTGGAGTCCATGTTCCCGTTGGGTCCAGATGTCTGGTCCTGATTCTTTCATCCAGAACACTCCGCTCTGGTTTCTGCTGCGGTTCTAGGGTCCGTCGTTTGATGCGGAGCAAGTCGCTCGTTCTGATTCTAGAACCCAGAACACTTCGGTCTCGTTCCAGAATCCAGAACTCGGATCAGAGTCGCTGGTTCTGGTTCCGCATTGTAGAACGCCTGAATCCGCTGCAGGTCACCGACTCCGGAGTTGCTCGTGTGATGTTGTGGAACGTGTCCCGTCACGTGTTCGGATCGGAGTCCCCCAGGTCTCGTAACGACCAGAACGTTGTTGGATCTGGAACGGGCCGATTCCAGAACGCGCCCGGTCCCGATCCGTCCGGCTCACATTTAGACCTCTGGCTGTGGTTTGGGCTGAGGAATTCTGGGATGTGGAGGCTGCAGTGAGTCCTGGTGGAAAGAGTGTGTGCGCGCGTGCCTGTGTGTGTGTGTGTGTGTGCGCCTGTGCGTGTGTGTGTGTGTGTGTGTGTGTGTGTTGTGTTTGCATGCCTATCTAGCTCCTGTAAATCGTGTCCGTTGCATGTTCCTGTGTAGTTTTCAGTTGTCGGCTGATCCTGTCCGTTGTGGCTTCGGGTGCCTTCGTTTTAATTCCGTTTTTTTATTTTATTTTATTTTATTTTGTACCGTGTGTCCCAGAGGCCGCTAGTTTTTGGGGTTATTGATTAAAAAAAAACAAAAGAGAGAGAATCGTCCGACTAACAGGGCTGGCGGCGCCGTCCCGATGGCGGCCGCGACCAGCCCTGTTTCGGGCGGGTCGTCCCTTTAAAGAGTGCCAACTACAGATGCCAGTGTTGTACAGCCGCTCACACTATTTACTAAAATAAACCATTTCTCTGTTTTTTCACTCCGAGTCCATCGTTTCTGTCTGAGCTGCACAAACTGAAGCCGCCGAGACACGACGGCGAATCTGAAAAACACCTGAAACACCTAAAAAACACCTGAAACACCTGAAACACCTGAAACACCTAAAAAACACCTGAAACACCT
>NW_007580963.1:0-2230 GCF_000690725.1 Stegastes partitus | reverse complement strand
GCACTGACAGACTGTGCAACATCTGAGACACCATTATTCTTAATGCCGTTCCAATGCGCCAACGAGAAACTTGCGTCGCGTCGCAGCAGCTGTTTCATTATTGCAGACCTGATGGCGGATATTGTGGGAGAGAAACAGGATGATGCACCTGGAGAGCACATCTGAATGTTGGCCAAGCTGGGAGTGAGATGATGGATGGTCTGATATGTGTAGGATTAGTTGCCACGGGCACCACATCGCTTTAGCGAAACACAACCATCAACACATGTTTGCGTGTCGCTACGGATAAAAAACCTCCAATAATTACAGCAAAGTCTCACTCAGTCACAGCGTTCGTTCACTCCAAGTGATGCACAGTTTCTCATTCGCCTTTGAAATGGCTGCTTAGTTATTACGACATACGTGATGATTTCTTATTTATTTATAACCGTCATCTTCAAAAATACCTCTGAGAATGCTTCTTGCTGCAACTTGGTCCATTTTCAGTGTGCAGGTCTGATTAGTGAAATGTCGGGTCCCTGTCCGAGTCTAAACAGTTGTAAACCACCAAATGTTTTTTTTTTGCTGAATAACTGACGGACATTTTGACAACTTTAAATTATTTATCATTTACATATAAACTAAATATGAAACTAGCAGCAGTAGCCGGACTCTGCCAAACAACATAAAAACTTCAAATCTGTCTACCATAATCTATAAAGCTCTTTAATTAGCCAGTTAAATCTTGTTTATTTCCTACAGCTTCGTTAGCAGTGGGCTGCTTGTTGGAGCTTCTAATTGGATGGTATCAATCTTCTCATTCATTGAAAGTAAAAATGTTTTGTTGAATTTACTCAATTTTATTATGTCAAGTGGTTGCACGAAATACATTTATTTAAATTAGTTGACTGAACTAATATTTTTTGAGTAAAATCAAATAGATTTTAAGCAACTTTTCCTCAACCTCTATGAGTACATTCAAGTCATATTTCTGCAGTAATTTCAATTAAACCCATTTTAAATGTACTTGAGTAAATTATGCTTGATATCAGTGATTTTTTTTGAGTTCATTTAAATCAAATATATTGCTTAATTACTGAAAATTTGAATTCAATTCAGTCTAATTAAATGTTTTAGTTCAATCTAATGAAATGTCTTCAGTTATTACACATGGATGGATTTCACAAAATGTTTTTTCCTTTAAAGTTAATACAAAAGACAAACTGATATCATCACATCATGTTGCTCAAACATTTTTCATTTTCTCTCATTTAAAAAAAAAAAAAAGAAGCATCCAGTGTTTCTTTATTTGCTCATCGTGCAGCTTTACTACAACACAGACGCTTCATATTTTTCATTCAACATGTGAACCATTAACGTAAAGCTTTCCTCATTTATTCAGGTGAACCAACACTCACACAGCAGCACAGGAGCACTTCATTTCTCTAAACGTTTCACCTGCCCACTAATCTGGAGAGGCCGCCATGCGTATTAAATCTCATCTGAATTGCATATGGTGATATTGGAAATCAATAAACTATTATCTGGTTTGTTGAGTTGGAGAGGACGGAAGTGCCACATTATGCACGGACGGACGCGTGTTACCGATTTGTCTCAGGTCTCACTTTGAAGCGAAAACAACAAAAGAGACCACGACAAGTCGGCGACACGCAATTTAAACGGACTGAATAAACGAACGGCGTCTCTCCTGTTGGAATAACATCTACTCCAGCTGAGGGCAGCTCGAGTTAAATGTCTCGTTAATGACACTCGAATGACATTCACATCTTTCACCGGCCGACTCCTACACTGCACGGTTATGAGTTACTGCCAAATTAATGGCACATTAATTCAGACTGAGAAATTAGGTCTCCCACATGAGCTTTTAAACAAATTAGAGGAACCAGAAAGCATGCATCACCATTTTGTATTTTTACACAATCTGGAGTGAGAGGAAGAGGCGGATCTTGCACGGCAGCAATAATAAACTGTGACACTGGTCAAGATGTTCTATTTATTTTTAGTGTGTGTTCATCAGATGAAAACCGGCCATTACCAACGAGCACAAAGTCTCTCGCCATTAGCGGCTAAACAGAAATGGCATTGATGCAACCTTAAACGCATTTCAAATTGTCATGTAAACTTCACACTGTGTCACACTCTTTCCCAGTGTGTGTTATACTTTTATGGGAGTTTTTTCCCGAATCTATCTAATGTGATGTTATCAGCATCCAGGGTTTAACGTGAAGAA
>NW_007580962.1:0-2234 GCF_000690725.1 Stegastes partitus | reverse complement strand
TGCCGTACATTCTTTGCGATCAGTCGACAGTTTGATAAGTTCCTCAGGTGCCTACATTTGATCAGATATGCTGCTGGGCTGTGGAAACCAAACACATGACTGTAGGACGGAGGAACTGAGCAAAAGAAAGAATGAATCTCTACAAACAGGATGAAGCTAACTGATTCCTACGAAGCAGGAGAACTCTATAAAAAGAAATCAAAGCTTGCAGTTCACACCAACTTGTTATATCAGTGGGCAGGTCCTGAACCTGCTGCATGTGCAGGACAGGCTAGAAAAGAAACTCTAACATTTGAAGAGAGGCTCATCTTGCTGCAGGGGCTGTAAAAAAAAAACATCCGTATTATGTTTTAGATGTGGTATTTCTTCTACTACTGCTCCCATGGTGGTGATACTGGTTATATTAACTGCCAACATGGTGCAGATTTATTGTACTGAATGTCTTAAAGAAGCCTCGAACTGTGGCCTCGACTCTCTTGGCCGTTTCACTGTTCATTAACTTCACAAGGATGAAGATAAAAAAAAACATTTTGCTGTAAACATCCTGACTTCAAGCCGGTAGAGTTAATGTGCAGCATAGAATTAGGACACAGCATCACGCTCACCCACAAATCTGCCTTTTATTTTGATTTGTTTTTTTTAATTTACCTGCCTCAGTGGAGCCACATCACAAACAAACATGGAAGCCTGGAAGCACTTCAAACAGCCTACAGATGTGCACAGAAGGCTGCTCTATAGGCCATTTAAAATCCATTAGCAGCCAGCAGATGTACACAGCGCCGAAGAAATGTATCTGAAAGCCCTTTGCAGATGGGTTTAAATGGCAGTCCTGCAATATCTACAAAGCATCAAGCAAGTGTGGAATCCTCAGTAAATGTCAAGCTAGAATCTTGTCTCAATACAAACCTCGTGCTCAGCCGCTTTCATTGTGTTTGATGTGCGTTTCTGTGCCACCGCTGCAGAGGGGACCGGTGCTGTTCTGCAGATTCAGGCCTGAGCATTCATCAGATTTGCAGCGGAGTTGCTGAAACATGCTGATCTAAAAAAAAAAGAAAAAAAATCTTCTGCAATGTCAGAAGGAGTTTTTTCTCTCTGTAGAATAATGAACTGCAGCGTGGCCGCCTGGACGCTTACCCGCTCACAATACCCTCAGCAAATATGCTTTGGAAGGATTACATGGAAAGGAATGATAGGTGCACAAGTGACGCAACAGTGTGAAAATGTCTTGTGAAAACCGGCTCCGGCTGACGGTGATAGCGCAGCCGAGTGAAAGCAGGCTACAGATAAGGCGCTCCACCTCCTCCTCCACCTTCTCCTCCACCTCCTCCCCTCTCCTCCCCGAGGTGGAGCGCGGCAGCAGGTCTGGTAACGAGCCAGATGAGCTGATACAGGCAGTTCAAAACGATGGCCTGACTCTGGGTTGGGTTACACACAGGCTGAATTACAGCCTACAAAGGGTTCTGCTGTAGGTCCATTGTGTGAAGTGCTGCAGAACACAGAACATCGGAGCTCGGGTGATGGGTTAAAAGCCAGACTGTGACTCCGGAGCGGATTGCCTACAAATGTGGGAACACTGTGCTGCTTTTTTTGTTTGTACAGGCAAAGTTTGCTGAGCATACACACTCTTTTGGACCGAGATGCATTTAGGAGCTGTCCAGCACAACCACACTTTCTATTTCTGGCCGGCGCTGGAGGGAGGCGGGGGGCTGAGCGTTCACACCGAGAGCCTACTTCCCTCTCCGGCGCTGATATTTGTGTTACAGTGTGGAGATGTGAACCGGTATCTGTCTCACAATATGCTCACCTCTCGGCCTTCATTAGGCTGAATCACAACATGTGGATTACAAGCTGACTGAAGGTTTGAGCAGCAGGAACAGGCCAGAGCAGGACTTTCTGTGCTGCTGGTTTAGAAAGTGGTGAAGGCAGCTGGAGGCTGAGTTTGGACTCAGAGAGGAAAGCAGAGCATCTGAACTGAACCAGCATGGTTTCAAGACAAACGTTCACGCTGTACACTGGATAATATTCCAAGTACGTCCTGTTGGGCCATGAACACAACACCTCTGGGGATGTCCTATAGTTGTGAGGGTGGGCCTCCAGGGATCAGGTGTGTGATCGCACGTCCTGTGGATACTTGATCAGATTAGAAACTGTGGAGTTTGGAGGCCATATTGACACTGTGGGCTTTCTGTTGTGTTCCATCTGAGTTAACTTCAGAGGACACCAGACAGCACTGA
>NW_007580961.1:2543-3198 GCF_000690725.1 Stegastes partitus | reverse complement strand
GGTGTATAGATAATGGATGGATGGATATTGCTCAAACGTTTGTTTTTTTTGTTTGTTTGCTTTTTTTACACTTGACCGTGGTACAAAAGTTGATACTTCAATAAAGCAATGCATGACAAGGAGTAACAAGCTTTACGAATAAATGAGGAAACATCACTTTGCTCTAATGAAGAGGCAAAAATAACAAGATAAAAATGTTACGTCTGTGTTGAAGAAATAAATAAATTAAACAAACACAAATGTAATATTTTTTATCTTGTTTTTAATATGTTTTCCATTTTTTGAGGTATGACTGGAGCTCTTTTAGTTACATCACCCTGTTGCTCTTTTTTTTGTTATCTGCAGTTGTTTTCCAAATACTCAAATCGCAGCAGTGGATGGAAACAAATATTAAGTTACTTTCGTTTGCAAATCTGTTGAAGTGTGCTCTCTTTGTTTGGCATTCTAGCAATAGAATACATTTTTGGCTTACATCTTCATTTTGTGGAGCAACAGTAAACTGATTGTTCTTTGCAACTGAAACAATATTACAGTTCCTAAATCTACGTCAGTGGAATAAATTTTCTGATACTGAGGACCTCAGGGACAGAACCAGAGTAAAGAGCATTGATAAATGACAGGAACATTCACCTGCTGTTTTTTAATATGTTTTTGA
>NW_007580961.1:0-1587 GCF_000690725.1 Stegastes partitus | reverse complement strand
TGCCCTGCTTTATGTTCTACTTTATTTTTCCTGCTGATGTATATCGCCATCTTGGCTTCTCCTGAGAGGAAATTTAGGAGCTGCCATTTGTTTTTTTTTCCTTTTTTTTGTAGCCTGCTCTCATGATAAAATTTCTCTCAGTAAAAACAACAATAAAAAGATTAAAAACTGCTGTTAAAAAGGTGAAAAACTCTGTGAGCCTCTTGCACTCAGTAAAAACCAGTGGTAACCAGTCTCTCTGTGTTGGCAAAAAGGGCATGTTTTTAAAACATCAGGGTCAATAACAGAAATAAAAGCATTTAAGGCAATCGCACCATGTAAAATCCTCCACTGAAGGTCTCCAGTCCACTTTTTTAAGACGGGTTTCTATAACTTTCTTCACTGTGGGCCGAGTCAGCCCTACCCCGGTCTTTGTGACCACCACTCAGTCCACCCTTGTGGATGCTATTCACACAGTTCAGGTATAAAATCCATTTGTTTGCCTTGTGTAGGGACAGTTTCTCAGGTTGTGTGGTTTCCAAGAGGGGGCCGGACAGTTCCCCCAGCCCCAGGCTCAGTAGGATCTCAGGGAAGGGGTCTGCAGTGTCCGGGGAGAGTTCTCCTCAGCCATAGTTCCTCAGGAGGTTCTTGTCTCTGGCCGTCAGTTTGCCCTTCCAGGTCTCCAAGAGCCACTGGGACACCCGGACAGACTGCAGCCCCAGCAGAGAGTCCAGGGCCTCGTTCAGCTCCGGCCCCACAGCATCCACAGGCTGACCTACAGTGAGGGTCCCAGATCAGATCAGCCTTTCCATCAGGCCAGGAGTTGTTGCTCTGCTAATGTCCAGTCTGACTCTGTGGATCAGGGGTTCTTTCAACAGCCAGTGTAGAGAGTTGGCTTTCAGTCACCTTTTGAATTTGAGCCAGGAGACCTGGAGGAGGGTCTGCACTGGTGAGCTGATGCCACAGTTGGGATGCTGCTTAGTTATTTAAATCTAGGACGCTGCCTCTGAGTGACATTTTTGGAAGGAGCCACCTCCGCTTGGAGAGCTTACCCTCGATCTTTTCCATGACAGTCTCCCAGTTCTTCTGAACAAAATGTTCTTTTCCAACATAGATTCCAAAATATTTAAAATATCTTTTATCCAAGTTAAATTTTGGGGAAGAACTGGAAGACCACCATGCCCCTTGTCGTCAGGGAGGGCCTCACTGTTTTTGACCCTCGCTGCCAATATCATGTTAAAATCCCCACAAGCAGATAAAATCATACTTTCACTAAAACCCGGTAAAAACAAACCCTGTAGACTTTAGCATATCCTATTGAGGAGAGGTTCCAGAGAGAGTGCACAGAGCATCCCAGACAGAGCACAGCCTGCCTGACGATGGACGTTTTCCACCTGCCGGGGACACAGTAGGTCTGGTCCCAGTGGATGACCTGCTCCATAGATCTCACCAGCCTGGCGGCCAATACTTTGGACAGGAGTTTGTAGTCCACACAGAGTAAAGACACATGCAACTGATTAGCTGTGTGTGTCTGTCCATCTTTTCAATCAGTTGCATTAAGTGGATCTCGCAGTGTGGTGCGATGGCCAGTCCTGTTGTCCTGGCTCA
>NW_007580960.1:3758-4875 GCF_000690725.1 Stegastes partitus | reverse complement strand
TTTAGTTATTTCTTTGGTTAAGTCTTTAGTTAGTTCTTTCGTTAATTATTTAGTTTGTTCTTTTATTAAGTATTTAGTTAGTTTTTTGCTTAGTTCTTTAGTTAAGTCTTTAGTTGAAAAGTTTGAAAGTTTAACTTGTATACATTCACAACAAGACCCTAGGATGCATTTTGGCCAGTTTCCCTTCAATGTTAAAAATAAACTTTACTTGAGTGACGACTGGCTCTGGCAGGAACTGAAGCATCTTTTTAGAACAAATATCTTTTGGATAGCTCAAGTTGAGTGCGTAGATCAGTCCATGAAGCATCACACATGCATGGCTGACGCTCTGCAGGTTATGGACAACTTCCACGCCGTCCAGCACAACACCGACATCAGCAAAGCATCCATCACCTGAACCATCAGGACCATGACCCTTTCCTCAGACTGTGTACATGCCCATGATCTTCTCTGCAATGTCTGCCTCAGCCTCTCTGGATTCAATGTCCTGGAATATAAAGAGAACACAACGATGGGCTGTGTGACCCTAACCTGGACCACCAAAATCTAAGCAGCTCATCCTTAGGCCAACTGAGTGCTAATTTGAAGATATTTCTTTAAGGCACTGTATATGTGCGTTCATGAGAATGAGATGGATGCAAGTTCAAGGTAACAATGACCTTAAGACCTTTGATCACCTCCTAAAAGCCTGGAAATAAAGAAAAAGTCATGAGGATGCATTTTGATTACACACGGCCTACTCTCAAATTGTGCACTTTCTATCAAGGTGACAACAACAATTAAAAATCGGACAATTATCCTTTGAAGTAGTTGTTTTGTTCTCACGTGTTCATTGGTTTTTTCCTCCACTGAGGGTAAGGTTATGTGTTTCTTTAAGACAGAGGGATTTCTAGGAAGACTGCTCTTTTCCCAATGAAGCTTTTGACCTGCCATAAAAAATGCAGTTAACAAAACACCAGCTAAAATACATAGGTATATAACAATACAGAACCAGGAACCTCCCACTGATCTTGTTCAGAGATCAGTGATGTAAATACGTAGCCAGTAGATGTAAGAGAAAAAAAAGAAACTGTTCATTGATGCAGGGAAAAGGGATTGAAGGAAAGGAGGCAAACCT
>NW_007580960.1:0-1142 GCF_000690725.1 Stegastes partitus | reverse complement strand
CTGCAGGTCACAGGGCCATGTACATCAGCTCTGCAGACTCGGAGGAGTGAAGAAGCAGAGCTCCCTTAGGAATTCCCTTATCACACCTATCATCG
The DNA here is from genome assembly GCF_000690725.1 of Stegastes partitus. NCBI lineage: Eukaryota > Metazoa > Chordata > Actinopteri > Pomacentridae > Stegastes > Stegastes partitus. The sequence goes on along the minus strand of NW_007580960.1, from coordinate 1,047 downwards.
TAACACAAATAAGCTTTTGGGGGGAAAACAAAGAAAAACATTCAACCACATGGACCTTAACAGATGGCCAGGCGCAATAAAGTGCCCTGGGCTTAACATATTGCTCTGCTGACCCCTCATTTCCTGTGGCATGCAACAACTGAACTTAACAACTGAACTTATGAATGAACAATAAGACACAGTACTAAGAGGATGTGCCTTATTATCTTATGTTAAGTTTAATTGTTAAATGTTGTGTTATATCATGTCCTGATAAATACTCCAAAGCTTAATTACAGTTGGATAAGTCCTTCTTTAATTTATCAACTTGTTATATTACCATATCCTAAGCATTGTGTTGTTTCTGTAACCGTCAGAGATAGATTAGTCATGTTTACAGTCCCCGTGAAGCTTTACATGTGACACATTCATTTCCAACAAGCTTAACTTTGTATAATTGAAAGTACATATAGTTCTGAAGGAACATTGTTACCTTCAGAGCAAAACTCATGACCACCTTACGACCTCCCTGTGATACTGGGATGTCATATCTAACAGCCCTCTGGGAGCGGAGCTCGCTGTGATTGGTCATTAGTTTTACTATTAAAAAGCCTCTTCACCCGAAAAGCAGTGGCATTCTCTAGTGGCTTCTTCTAACTGCCGTAGAGCTGCCCACTTTGGTCCAATGTAGCAACTTCAACTGCCACACCCTGATCCAACTCAAGCTGAAGGCCTCGTCTCTCCATCAGGCATCAGACGCTGCTGCACCCGGGAAACTACAAGTTTCAAGCTTCTGTCTCTAAACGGGTGTTTTATGATTACAATTGGCCTTCCAACCAATATTCCAAATATAACAGATTATCTGCTGCTTCAGCTGAAAAGACTTTTAAGTCTCCAAGCCATCAGTCTGTTCCACATTCGGTTTTCACACTCATATTCTCAACCAGCATTTTCATCATTGTTTGTATTTTATATTTTACGTTTGTTGTTGTTATTTGTTTGTTTGTTTAGTTAGTAATAAATGTTGTGTGTGTGTATACAGTTGTTTCCTGTGTTTTCTATGGCTTA
>NW_007580959.1:0-2266 GCF_000690725.1 Stegastes partitus | reverse complement strand
AATGAAGATCTTTCTCCTCAGGGCTCTGGCACCCCTCTGACATTTTGCACCCTAAGCAACTGTCTAAGTCGCCTTTGGCTGGCTCCAGCTGACCTTGTCATGTAATGTCATCTTCACTGGGGGAAGACTGTGCTCAGTGTGCTTCTAAATCTATGATGTAATAGTCTGGAAACAGTTTTGATCTTTTCATTTGTTTCAAGGTTTGTGAACCTTTGCAGCGAGAGAGTAAAAAGAACAAGAAGTCATGTTTTACTACGACATCACGACAATATACATACCCTCTGGAGGCTGACAGACAGGTTCATTAATCAGCGTAACAGGCTCAGCAGTTATTTCTTCAGAAGCTACTTTTCAAAGGTTGCCTTACATCCACATCTGTTTTGAAGTAAAATCAGTAATTAACACACCTTTATCCATGCAGGGGAAATTAAAGGTGCCCTAAGGAGACTCTCTTGCCAAGAAAAACACCCAACCCTAACATTAGCAAAAGTCCAAGGTGTTGAGTCCCAAATTGTTCCTGCTGGTCAGACCAGCACTTAGGTAGCTCGCTGTCCTCAGTATGTGAGTGTGTGTGTCAACCGGACAATGAGAGGCACATTGAAGTGCTTTAGATAAAAGCAGCAAAAAAGGTGTAACATGATGTGTTTGAACTAATGTGGTGGTTTACTTGACATCACACTCTGCAAAATGTGACTATTGTGTGAAATCATGTTGTCGGTGCTAGAAGCTATGAGAGTGAAATCATTTACCTTTGCAGGTAGGAGGTCTGGGTGGATGAATGGTATAGAACGCCCAGGACTGGGACACTGAAGTCCAGAGTTCAGATTTACACTTCCATCCCATACACTGTATATAAAAATGGACCTGGCCATGATGTCAGCTGTAGGTTTGTGAACTCTCGTTGTAAAGCATCAAGTTTGGCATTTGGTCATTGCCACCTTGATTTTTTGAAACCAGATATACCTAGTGAGAGGTGGATCTGACTCAGAACTCCGGACACTATGTATTGTGACGTGATACCAATATGTAAGCATAAAAGCAAATTCTATTTTATTTTTCTTTGTCTAATGTAATCTAAATGAGACTATAATTTACAAAATAAACATCATGCTGTTTTCAAAAAGTCAACAAACAGGTGACTGTGATCATAAATTTATTAAGAAAAAGTTCACTAAGGCAGCAAAGCAAGGATAAAGTAGGGTCATTATTCATAGACATCTGTACAATCTGACTTCTTTCTACAACTAGAGGAGTCGCCCCCTGCTGGCTGTTAGAAAGAATGCTGGTTTAAAGCATTTTCATGTAAATAGTATCTTTTTACCTTAGCTAGCTTCTACAAAACGCTTCACAATGTGTCTTTTTATTCACTTATTCACACTCACAATCGCACACAAATGGCGGCAGAGTTGCCACGCAAAGTGCTCACTTACCATTAGGACCACTTTGGGGTTCAGTGTCATGCCCAACGGCACTTCAGTACCTGGAGGGGCCCAGGGATCTGACCACTGACCTTATGATTCATGGACAACATGCCCATTAAAAATACTGGCTTGACTTTTTAGACCTGGAGACTACATCCACCTTTTATCAACAGTCTATGCTACGGTCCATGGTTAAGTTAAAGTATCGAAAACACTTTGGTTAAGCTTAAGAAAGAAGAGATGTGGATTCAGATTTTAAAGAAAAAAATACATTGTGCTTCATTGTGTTTTTCTGCATTGAACAAGATCACAATCTTTCCTTTCTGTGTATACATGACAATGTTTGCCAAATTGTTCTTAGCAAAATTAATTCAAATGCAAACTTAAATGAAACTAATAAGTTAAATAAAAGACCATAAAGTCTTCGAAAGCCTGTTCAATAAATCAGGATGTGTTGCATTTGCCTCAAGAAACCTTTTATTGTAGATGTTAGGTTACAAATAGACGTGTTTGTTCCACTGTATTGCACATGCCTCAGGATAAAGTTAGCCATAGCTGGCTACAACAGTAACGGGGCTATTTAACTATTTAATGCTGTGAACTGAGGGAGTGCTTTATAGGGTCATACCTACAAAAACTACAATAAAATGAAGCTCATATAAATATTTATGCTTTCTGCCTGGCTTAAATTCGGCAAAGAATCAGGATTTTTCCTTCAGGCTGCTTTACACACTTCGTTCAGTTTTAGTTTCAAAAAAATAATATTAAATGTACTTTTATAGTTCAGCCAGTGAGGGTGGATAACATATGAACAGTCACGCAGCACTAAATGACAAACACACAAA
>NW_007580958.1:5280-6200 GCF_000690725.1 Stegastes partitus | reverse complement strand
AGCAACTCCAGCATTACACATGATGTCGGACCAGCCACTGCCAGTTACCCATTTGCCAAGCATTTTGAACAATGCCATCTCGATGTGTAATCTGCCAAATGTGACAATTTTTTCCTCGCTAAATTCATTGGAGACCCACTGGATCTGCTTAGCTAAAGCAAAGAGGGGCTGATCAAATGCGATGACTGGGGTCTATTCTTCATTGACGTGCTTCACGGCTGCTTTTACCACACGCATACTGTGGGCAATCATAGCAAGGGAATGCGCATTCTCGACAAACATCGACAGCAGGGTAACAATAGCAGGTTTGTAGCTTGTTAGAAAGGATTGTAAAGCTTGAAATGCGGCCCATGACACATAGTCCTTGGCATCTAGGTTTTCTTTGGCAACAAGCTCTTCTGTCTTCTCAAGCCAGTCTTTCTCGTCATTTGGACGGACACTTGATGAACCTGACACCAACAACAGCTGTGTAGAAACTTCTGGAGCATTTAAGTCCCCGGTTGGAATTGCCAAAGGTGAAACCTTGCTGTAATTCAATGGTAGATGGGATATGGCCTTAAAGGCAGAGGACTTGTTTGGATCAAAAGTCTTGACTTGTCTTGGAATTCCGAGATCACTGTTGGATGGATGCTGAATGAGAGAAATTGCTGTACTATGAAAAGATGACAGAACTAGTGGCACTTGTGTTGTGGTCGATGTTATCAACAGTGGCAGTGGTAAACAACTCCCGTCTAAAATTCGCAGGCAAACGACTCCTTCATCCTGCTAGCTGGGGAAATGAAAGAAAACACCATGAATATTACGATAAATCATATCAGACCTTTATATCCCTTTTCCCTTTATTGTGCAAAATAAGAGAAATGTACCTTTCTAGAACACTGTTGGTTATCTCTGTAGACATGGTGAGGAACTAGTCATCC
>NW_007580958.1:0-1350 GCF_000690725.1 Stegastes partitus | reverse complement strand
TCTTAGACAGATTTAGGTTTGCTAGCCTTTTCTGTTCTTTTGTGAGTCTCCTCGTTAACGCCTTTTGGTGTCCTCTTTTAGTTCTTTTGTATAGTCTAGTTTTGGTTTCTCGGTTCCCGACTCGGTGGTACCGAGCTCGGGTCCGTGCCTTTAGTTTTGTTTCGTTCAGTCACTATAGACATAGTTTGCCCTGCCAGCAAATCTCTTTAAGTTCTGTACCTATTTCTGTGTGTACCAATAAAATATTGTTGTTTCCAACTGCCTGTCTGCCGTGTCATGTTGCCTCGCGCATGAGCCTTCGATCCGTCCCGTAACAGGATGGATGGATGTGTCTTAGCTGGAAAGCCATTTCAAGGATCAATCCCCTGCTTATTCCAGCAATGACTACTTGCACTGTGCTGATCTCTATGCACAGACACTCTTACTACATGAATAAAGCACAGAACAAATATCTCTGGATACATTTGTGTCATTCCCACTTATTTGTATTTATATTTTTGAAATGCAAGCCTCATCTTTTGATTTTAAATTCTAACAAAATACCAATTCTTCTGTTTATGCACATGTTTTGTTGTTGTCTTGAATTCAATTGTATGGAAATTGTGATGCAAAAAACAGATCATTTTACTGAAATACAGTTCATGTGAGACAGCCTGTCAACTTAACAGTAGAATATTGACAGTGTGAAGACAATTAGCGTCAGTTGTGAAAGTGACATTTATATACTGCAAATTCTAAAAAAGATTTAAAGTGAAGCTCATCGCCAGCAGTTAGTGTTTTCCTTATATGCCAACAATGATTTTATCAAACCTTGTTCGATTCCTGAAGTGCGGCCTCCTGCTCTGAAGTGATTCAGTTGCACTGTAAAGTTTACAACCTTGTGCAGCATTTATAAAATGACTGGGAGAACACGCCCTGATGACTGCGGCCGTATCCTGAGTCGGTCCCTCCATCCTCCCGCGCGTCACGGTTCATCAGTCCACCTGCAGTCACATTCACAGCTGTGGAGTGTCTCTTAATGAATACAAGGCTTCTGTTAAACCAAATCCTCACTGACTCCACAGTCATTTAATGTACGTCTTTATTTTCCTCTGGCACTTAGTTTTAGCTCACAGGACTTGTTAGTATCCCTAGTAACTAGCACTTCCTGGATTTGAGTGGGAAGCAGGAAGAGAGTAGTCGGGGAAAGAAGGTGAAGAGGGGAGGAGGTGAAAGATATATTCTGAGATGCTTTTGTCTTTAGACTGTTTTCTGTTGGGAAAACAGAATCTCTCTGCTATCACAAGGGCCCCAAGTGATCCTTTAATGTGTCCACAATGCTTTGAAATGTCTGTGACAGGCTTTTGAGGG
>NW_007580957.1:0-2270 GCF_000690725.1 Stegastes partitus | reverse complement strand
CCGCTCCTACGATGTCACAAGTGACAAATTAGACCCATTTCAAACCGAAATTCTCCTCAAAATAGAAGTGAGAATGCAGTCTGGTCGTACAGGAAGGTAATTTTGTGGAGACAGGGTTGACTGATTGGTATGATTTAAATAAGTTGTTTAACTTTCCTGCCCCTGGATTTGCAGTCAGCGTCGGTTAGCTTGTGTTTCTTTATTGAGCTCAAATCGAATGAGAAATATATGCAGTCAACCTATAACACTGACGGAAGTAATAAAGGCTCAAAACTTTGACACTAATTAGGAAAAGGCTCTGATATAAACGAGCCACGTTGAGGCTTTTTGTTTCACTGTAAACTGGAAACAAGTGGAGCCTCAAACAAAACAAAAATATGCATTAATTTAACGTATTGTCTGAGGAAGTCCGGGTGGTAATTGGTGTTTGCATCGTTAAGGGTCAAACATGAACGGACACGATCACGTTGCATCATGGGTAACGCAGGATCCAGAGCTTTGTGAGTTCACACGTCGGGTGTCGAAGCCTGAACAGAAATCCCTTCAAACTGGGACAGATTTAAAATCAGAAACTCTTCTTGAGGCGTCTATCAAAGTGAATAATAAATGCAAACGATGAAGGTGACAAACTTTGTTGGCAGAAACAATCAGACGATAATGTGATGCACAAAAAGGTCTTCTGCAAAGTCTGCTTCTTGCCAAGCGACTTTAAATAAAACAAAACTGAACATTTAAATCAAAATATCAAACTTGATAATAACCCACCTGATGAGAAAATGACAGAGCGCTGAATCAATAAGCGAATGCATGAGTCCCTGCAGCGTGGAGCCTTACAGATTAATTTGACTTATTGCTATGCATGAAAACTAAAATTGTGTTGATACGATGAGTCCAAGTCAGCAGCCGCCTGATGGGAATATTAACACAGCTTTCTATACTCTTGGTTTACCCTATTAGCCCAATGGGAAGCAGACACTCCCAAACTAAAAAGAATGGAATAAAAACTGCTGATTGTTTAATTTCTATTTTTCGCTGCAATTTGCATAATTCAGGATCAAATGGCCCACAGCAGCCTCACAGAGTCGCCGCTGCACAGATGTAGTAATTCCTTCAGCTGGAGCAGATAAGCAGGTTTAACTTCTGGATGCACTTGTATCCTAATCTCAAAAAACAGAACAATGAATGTGATTAATACGTGCATACTGCGGATTAACATGTGCTAAATAATCAGTTCATTTTATGTGAAAGTTGACGCCTTTCAGCAAAAGAAAGAAATCTCCCTGACTGTTGCTGCTGTCTGGCTGTGAGCAGCTCTGAGAGGTCTGCCGTTGAGACGCCTTTTTGAATCGGCTCTTCTAAAAATGCTTCTAACAACACACATAAGCTTTCAGAAACTGCATGCTGTCTCCCAGGATATTGGTGGAGCACATGTGGTTTGAGGTAAAATGCAGTCAGACACTTATTGCAAACAATAAACAGATTCACAGGAATGCATATACACAGGCGTCTCCGCCGAGGCGCTCGCTGCTCGTTCTGTGTATGTGCCTGAGAACGCAGGGTACAGTAATTGGCGACCTGATAAATATTTGTGTAGGACCTCCTCAGCAGGAGAAAACAGGGAGGCATGCTTTCAACACTAATGCCCGCAGGCTGCAGACCAAAAATAAATCAGGGATGGAGCCCACTTACATGCTCGATGTCAGGGAGCCCGGGGAGGCGATGATGATGCGTCAACAGAAACATCAAAACGTGATGTTTTGTAATCGCTCACTGAGGGTTTCAACCCAAAAGAAGACTTGATGGAATAAATGGCACGACGAGAATGTTTCCCATAAAGAAGTAAAATTAAAACAATTAAACGTGTGATTCTGATGATTCACATCCAAAGCAGGTCCAAACAGAACCGGATAAAGTTCCGTCAAATCCTTCTCAAACTTTCCTGCCGTGTTTATCGAGACTGTGCAATCTCATTTGTGAGATCCGTGTTCTCCCTGATGATGAATTCAAACACTGAATTGATTCATTTTAGAGTAATTGGAAACAACCTGAGCAGGGGCGCTCAGCGGCGTGCCCCAGGAAACTAAACAGGGAGGTGTGCTGCAGCGTGAGCCATCTGCTGTAGTCTGGCAGCAGCAACAACACGGAAAGGAATCGCAACGACTACTCAGGGACAGATATCCTAAATAGGAGAGCAACAAATCATCATTTCTAACATCTATTTTGCTGCAGTATTAAGATCATAGAGTCCAAAATGGCGTCTTCAAATTGTT
>NW_007580956.1:0-2284 GCF_000690725.1 Stegastes partitus | reverse complement strand
CGGTACCAGATGGTCAGGCTGCTGACTTCGTCCCACATTTTGCCTTCAGCTGGAGTTTGCAGACGAACTTTGGATCATTTCCAATAAACTGCATAAACCGGTTCCAGACCCGGTTAGTTCTGTGAAGACAGAAGCTGCTGCAGCTGTTCTGACGGATGAATGAGCAATCCTGATCCGTTCACTGTGTTCTGATGTAAAAGAGAAAATGTTCTGGTGTCACTGTCGGTTCTGAACCCGTCAGTCTGCTGATGTTTGGTCAGACAAGAGCAGCTGGACTCCTCTGAACAAACCTGTACGTGTTCTGTTAGAACCTCATCAGCTGAAGTTAAAGAAGGACAGAAGCCGGTTTGTTCTAATCACAGACTTTATTTTCATTAAAAACTTCCCCTGAGCGTCCGACACCAGCGTTCTGGTGGTTCTGTCTTTACCACAGAGCATAAATACGACTCCACGCCTCTGATCAGCTTCATCTCTTCTTCACCGAGCCGCTCTTCTTCTCCGACTTGGACTTCTTCCCGTCCTTCTTTGCTTTGGACAGATTCTCGTAGACGTCCTCCTTGTTCCTGCGGAGACAAACAGGAAGCCGCTCGGTGATTCCTGCACATCTGGGTCGGAGGTTAATGAACCGCAGCACAGAACAGAATCAACCACTCAAAGCTGCCGGACAGCAGCTCCAACTGGGTCACAGTTTACAGGCTCAGCCGTCCCAGTAGAACTTTGTCCACTTCACACATGACTGACCGGTTCACAGCTCAGAGGTCACACAAACAGCTTCCACACCAAACAAGCTGCTGAGGGTTGACCCGGTTCCTGTTATCTAGCTCACCCGAACCCGAACCCGAACTCATCTGAGAGCTGGAGGCTGCATCAGGGAGCTGCTGGGATCCCGACGGTTCTCTTTAACAGAACCTTATGAAGAGAACAATGAATTCAGCTTCAACCCTTTTTTAAAGCTTATTTCAAAAATCAACCAGATGAACCCATTTACAGCCAGAACACTGTAAACAGAACCGTCGGACTGTTGGCTTTGAAACGGTCCTTAAACACAAGATAGCCCAATCTGAACTTAAAATCAATATTTTATCACAATTACTCAATTTCACAAGTCTCTTCCCTCCTGGTTCTGACCCTGTAGAGCCAGAACCAGAACCAGACTCCTCCTGGTTCTGACCCTGTAGAACCAGAACCTTCCTCAGAGAGACTGAGAGGAAAACCCAGCCTACTGGATCAGTCAGCTTTGCTCTGTTGCTGGTTTCCGTTATTCTGAGTCCTACTGACACAAGATGTTTCTGACGGGACAGTTCACATGAACCAGATTCTTTAAAGTGGCTCAAACGGATCCACAGACGGGTCTGTTGGGAGTAAATCAGATAAACAGCACCAGATGTGTGTTCTGAGTGTTCTGAGTGTTTCCCCCCCAGAGGAACAAACCAGACGAGATCAGGGCGGGTTTGTTCCCTCAGACTGGGTCTCAGTGAAGATGTGATTTTCGGGGCTCCGTGTGAACACTCACTTTGACACCTTCCTGCTGGCCGGCTGGTGTTTGAGCTGCAGGTTTCCGTACGCAGGCTCAGCTTCCTGAAGACACAAACAGAGTTAAACTCAGAGAGGCTGCGGCTCGGTGCGGTCGCTGGTGTCAGCGTGCGGGTCAACGTTCATCTCTGATAACCGGTCTTCACATCAACACTTCAAAGTGCAAAGGCCTGCTGACACACAAACCCGTCTCTTCACATGAAGCCTGTTTTTATCTCCTCGTAACAGCCGATGTTTCTGACACACCAGACTAAAGCAGATGGACTCCTTCATTTAAACACAAAACCTCACAGAGATGTTCTCCTTAATATAAACAGACCTCTTGGTAACTGCAGACGTCGTGTGTCACAGCAGAACAACAGCCCTCCAAAGATAAACCTGCTGCTGAGCGCTGGCGCTCTGGGCGCTACGCTGACGCCTCTGATGCTAAAACTAAACCGTCACAGCTTCATGTTCCACGAAGAACCTCTGTCTGATAGAACCTGATTTAAGGTCCTAGGAGTTCATCTGACAGGCTGCAGAAAGAAATCTGTCGTATGAAATGTTCCTTTACAGAAACGATGGCGTTTAAACCGTCAGCTTGTTTTAAGCTATTTTTTATTTTCTCTGCTCGTTATCTTCGCCACCAATTGACCCCAATCATTCCAGAATAAATCACTCTTTCAACAGAGTTATTCAGATGAAAGTTCCTGCATTCTTTTCAATATTTAATCACAGAAAAACTGAACATGTGTTTTCTCTACAGCTCCAG
>NW_007580955.1:1761-2971 GCF_000690725.1 Stegastes partitus | reverse complement strand
GCTGACAGACAGATCAAGAGTCTGGCTGACATTCAGTCGCCTATATTTAGAGTTATAAATAACCTTATATGTGGATGTAGTGATGTTCAGCTGGCAGTACATGTTCAGACAATGTATGTCACTATATATGTACTGGCAGACTCCAGTGTCAAAAAATAGTGTTCACCGGTCCTGTTTGTGTGTCATATTTTCCACCAAGAAGAACCAGGTGCTAGTTCCAGTGCGTAGTTGGTTCCAATCTTGCACCTCCTAAGAACTGGTTCCAGTTAGAGCCGCACCATTCGTCACTGCATACTGAACAACGCTCGCGCCTCATGGAAGTCCTCACAGGACTCCAGACTAACTTTTTTTCCCGGTGCGACCAACTTCTTTGTTTCTCACCTTGTCACAGGCAAAACATATGACTTGCTGAACATTTTCTTATCGATAGACAATTTACGATGTTCCCTGAACGCCCCACATAGCAGGATGCCGGAGCTGCTGTTGGTGGCCGCGGTGCTCAGACCGATGTGCAACCAAAGATAACTTTAAAAAGAGTAAACCAGGGGGCACCGCTATAGCTCACCTGGTTGAGCTGGCGTCCCATGTGCAGGGCTACAGTCCCAATGTGGAGGTCATGAGTTCGAATCCCGCTCATGACCCTTTCCCACATGTCCTACGCCCATTCTTCTCCCCTACTTTCCTGTCTCTCTCTCACTAACACTATCCAATAAAGGCACAAAGGCCAAAAAAATAACTTTAAAAAAAAAAGAGTAAACCAGGATTTCAATACATGTGTGATTGGACCAGAGACGTCCTGGTGAAAAACGACACAAATCACTGCTTGTGAGTCCCGTTCATTCATTGGTCTCGGTGGTCACGATAACCCCGCCCCCAGCTCCTGACGTACTCGGTGCTTAGCTCAGGCCAAGGAAAGAGTTGGTGCTTGCTAAGCAGCAGTTTTGAGAGCCTGGAGTCGGTGCTTGGGCGGTGGAAACACAAAGAAGTGGTGCAAAGTCAGGCACTAGCACGGATCTAGAGCTGGAACCGGTTTGGTTTAAAAAGGGTAATAGTGTAAATGAGAGCTGCATGTGTCGTAGCCAACCTCAGACCCGAGTACGGATCTAACCACCACCAATGAAAACACAACAAATGCTAGCTGTAAAATTATGATTATCAACACTATAATTCCATTTCTGCTAATAAATCCAACACACTGGTTGATTCAAAT
>NW_007580955.1:0-1076 GCF_000690725.1 Stegastes partitus | reverse complement strand
GCAGTTCCAGGAAGTAATGGGCCCATGTGCAGTAGGGATGAGGTGGAGTCTGAGGGACTCAATGTTGTCATAAAGAACTCCTGTCACAAAACGTCATGTTTTGTTTGTGTGGATGCAACAATTTTTCTAGTTAAGGTAGTGGTTGGATATGCGCCGGCCCACTACTAATGACCAGATAAAAAGTAGATCTCAAACACAATATTATATATTGAATTAACAAAATAATACTACAATTAGTAATATCGTTTATATTGTTTTGCTATATTAACAATATTTGTATTATTAACAGATTTAAAATGAGGCTTTATTGCATCTTTACTAATTTTACACTTCCTGGATGCAGAAGTGTGTATGTAGCTCGAACAACTTCTCATGATCATGTGACCTTGGCCTGGGCTCTGATTGGCAGCTGCAGATTTCCAGATTATCCACTTTTGCTGTAAGTCAATTAATTTTGTCTTTATTTGCTTTTGTCTTCTGTAGTTGGATATTAAAACTGTCCTTCGCTTTCTGACACCGTCACACGGCCTTTCCCCTCCTCCTCTATGACAGGACAGCTGCTGCTGTGACGGCTTAATGCATCGGCCGTGCTGCCAATAGAGAAAAGGCGGCTCATGGAAACGACAGCGTGTAGAATACATGTAACTGGGTTTAACCTCAGACATGAGAATGCCCTAGTTTATCATTTTTAAAGTCATTTTTGGTAACACACCTGTCAGAGCACCACAGCCACCAACAGCATCTACCTGCTATGTGGGGCATTCAGGGAGCATCAGTAAACCGCAGCGTCTATCGATAAGGAAATGTTCAGCATGTCATATGTTTTTGCCTTTGACCAGGTGGGAGGTGCAACAAAATGAGAAAGTGGGTCGTACCTGTGCTACCAGTGAAAAAGTCAGTCTGGAGCCCTGAATAGTTTTTATTTATTTATTTTCATTATTTATGTTGTGTGTTTTGAATTTGTACAGATCCTGTACATGAAAGTTTGATGAATGGTTTTGAAATTTAGTTCTGGTAGGTCTTAATAATGTTAAATTAAATTATTATTATTATTTTTATTATTATTATTATTATTA
>NW_007580954.1:0-2289 GCF_000690725.1 Stegastes partitus | reverse complement strand
GTGTGTGTGAGCTAACAAATGAAGTCTACTTTTATATGGTTGCAGCTACTTCACTGTGTAGACTAGTTATTAATAATTTGATTATGGCTTGAAGGCGATGTCACTGTAGCCACTCACAATGTCTTATAATACATTAATATGCACGGTAAGAGCTTGTCTTTGGGCTTCGCGGGGTGTGGAGAACCATCAGTAGGAGTCACTTCAAGGCCTTTTCCTGGGAGGTCAAAGGTGACGCGTTAACAGCGAAGCATCAAACAGCGTGCTACGGTTTTGTGAAGACGCTCTGAGCATCAGTGGCTCTTTGTTTTCGTTTCATAGCATCTCTTCATCTAGGTTTCATACGCCTAACTGAGATCTCTGTTTTGCATTTTGTTCTTTTAAAGATTAACGTACAAATGTCAGCAAAAAAAAAAAAAAAGAAAAATCTAACTAAGCATTTTAGAGTGTTTTCAAAGTGACTCGATGAAAAGCAGAAGTTGAAACCGTCTCTAGCTGCGTTGTAAAACTTGGATGATGACATAATAACACATTATCAAATAGATGAGAGCAATGTTGGCTTCGAGCAAAAGGCTGATTATTTATCATTAAGCGGTTGTTAGATCCTTGTAAACTTTATAGTGGAAATATTTGCCTCACGCTGATCAGATATTGTTGCCTTACTCTCCATGTAAACACTTTGCTCCTGCTACTTTAGGGTCAGCGCTGTCACTCTAGAGCATTAGTCAAATTGGGAAACCACCTCTTTGCATCTGTGTTCCAGTATAATATTCCTCATTCTCGTCTCCGGCCTTATGACACATCTACCTGTACTTTTGAAAAGCCTGAGGGGGAATCGAACCCAGCATCTTTACTGTAATCACAGTTTGTCACACTGCTTGGATGACAGGTTATTCACGTCTCAATCTGGAGGATTTGCTTCCTCTCTGATATTCATAGAAGCAACCTGACAAGACGTGAAAGGATTAATTCATCGTCCACCAGTGTGGAAATTTCTCTCTATCTTCCAGACATAACATAGGCTGTTTTTTTTTTGTTTTTTTTAGCAGCTTGTTGCCGAGAAATGTGTTTTACGTGTCGGGTCATGTGTGTTAAGTCTTGAGCCAGATCTTGTAACATTTAGACAGAACTTTCAACATGACACAAGTCTGACCCGTCTGATGTCAGATTAACGTGAAGGCTGCGGGAAACGTGATTATGATTCTATTTGTAAGCGTAATGAACAGAACAAGTTGAAGCACAGTGAATGAGACGAACAGGCAGTCGGATTCTCGAGCTAAATTTGCAGATTTAGACTTTTTTTTTTGTCCTTTTGCGAGACTTCTGTAAGATCCTACCTACTCCCGTTTTTGAAACTTAGCTCCTCTAAGTCAAACTTTAGCTGTGACATTTGGGTCTCCAAGCCGAGGCAGAAATAACTCCAACCAACTGTGTTATTAGAGGTTGCGTAATGCTCCTTGGGACAAATACACCAAACTTGATGAATAACATTCCTGGAGGGAGGAAGCACATTATGACAATTCTCGCAGATCAATTGTTTGTGTTTAAGATGATGACGGCATTTTTTATTTTATTTTTTTAACAGATTTACTGGAAACATAGTTGGTTGCCAGAGGTCCTTTTAGCACCCCCGAGAGTTCAAAGTATTTGGACAGTCTTCCGTTGTGTTTTATTGCGAGTTTGGAAGAAATAAATGGATCGCGCCAACAAATTGGTTCGATGGCAAGTAAAGTTCGAAAGTTTACCCTTTAGCGTTCCTGGAAATGATAAGAGCACAACCCCATTTCCTTCTCAGATAACTAATATAATCATAAAGTACTCTCTGCCTGCCTGCCATGTCTCTGTACGGGGGGGGAAGCTTTTTCATCCTCTGTCTCAATTTTTTCAGCTTAACTAGTCTCAGCTGTTCCGATGTTGCACATGTTAACAACGTGTTTATTGCATACTGATGATGATTAACAAAATTCAAACCAGACGGGCCTTATCAGTTTTTTGTTTTTTTTTTCTGCATTTTTCTGATATTTATCCGAGTGTGAATAAGAACTTGTGTGGGTTTGAGACTGTATAGATGTGTGCTGATTTGAGGGCGGGCGGGTGATGTGGTGATCTAAAGTAATATGTGTTTTTTGGGGGCGAGGTCCATTGTGAATTTCCCTCAGCTCTCATAGCGAGACTGTACACCTACTCAGCCTGACTGTTTGCCAGGCGAGGGCCAAAAGGTTAGAGATGGATTAAAAAAAAACAACACCACCCAGAAATCTTACATATGTTCGTGTGTGTGTGTGTGTGTGT
>NW_007580953.1:1570-2938 GCF_000690725.1 Stegastes partitus | reverse complement strand
GATGTGATGTTTGCAGCTGGGACACTGAACTATGGATGAGTTCACAGGCCGCAGCAGCATCAGCCGAGGGGAAACCAACCGCCAGCAGTTCAACATCCTTCATGCAGCGCCGCTCTTTAACGCTAACTTGCCAGCATTACCTCCATTACATCTCTTATTCACATACATGGCGAGTCCCCCTCCTTTTTTCTCACCACTCTGTCTCAAGCTCCGGTCCGCTCTGACCAGGTGACATCTGTCCAAAGCAAAACAGTAGATGCTGTAAAAATATAAATACAGGTTGAATCTAAAATCCTGGTGAGATACTAAACTTTTCTAAGAGACATTTCACTTGCCTGAATACACGTTTTTATTCAGAAATTTCAGCATATAAATTCATTATACTTGTTTACATTCAACAACTCAAATCATAAACTTCGATTTGTCACTTCCAGTTAAAGAAACAAACTAGAAAAACAAGTGCAACTAAAAATTATTTTGGCACTTTTATGATAAAATTAGAATCAATGTGCAGCTAAACAGTGCAGAATTAAATAAGAAGGATGAGAAATTAAAGGTACAACTTCCATCTTGTATCATTGTGTTCACTGGTTATTAACCCTGTAAAAGCTAAATGCATTTAAACATGATTTTTTTTTTTTTTAGTATTTTCACATTGAAACACCTCTATCTCTCAGAAAACGTGAACATAAAATGTGAATTTCGTGCTAGCTAACCCTGCTCTGGAACGTTAGCTAGTGGGCAGCTAGCAGATATATCAATGTAGCGGGTGTGTGTTTGGCTTTCAGCTGCCAAAACCTTTATTTACATTTCCAAAAGATGGTGGTTAATATTTAATATTGTCATGAACCTTGCCCATTTCTGTACAGGTCAAACCACATGGATAAGGGAGGTGTGTTTGGAGGCTAACAGTCCTCTACTGTTCCATATCGCTAACTCTTTGTCTAAGTATCACACTGTAATCGCTAAGTGCTGACTAAACCCGTTCAGCATATTCTGTGTGGAGATATCTCAGGAACTATTAAAGATGAAAACCTGACGACTGAAATCGTCATTATACAAGTAGATCCAATAATCATTGACTGTTAATTAATTAGTCATATTTGGAGAACCATTTTGAAACTTGGATAAGACTATCTAGCAATGCTGTTGCTTCTGTGGTACACCGTGTTATAGCAGCTGGAAAGTCAAGAAAGTACGACGTTAAAAAATTTGTCATTTTTGTGATCAAGTATTATTTAAAATTTAAAAGTATTATATCTGTTTTGTTTTGCACAATTGTGACATGCAACTACATACGGCTCTGAAAATAAAACTAGTAGACTTCTGCAACATCAATATTTTTGTTAATATGTGCTCAAAGATGGG
>NW_007580953.1:0-925 GCF_000690725.1 Stegastes partitus | reverse complement strand
GATCTTCCCAGAAGCCCCGGAGGACTCGATGATGTCTTTGTGGGCCTGGGCGGCCTTTTCCAGCGGATACTTAGGACCAACGACTGGACGCAGCCAACCAGCCTCCATCCCTGCAAAGAGCTGTGATGCACATTGCTTCATCTCCTCCTGAGTCGCGAACAGGAAGGAAACATGACTTAATGGAAAACGATTCTCTTTACTCAAACTGTTTGCAGTGTCGATGCGTCAACAGTAAAACTTGCGTTTTTGGCTTGTGACGCTACAGTGACGGCTGCTATGTGTCTTCTTTGTTTACATGAGGAGATTTAGTGCAGATGTGGCCAAAACAGTGCTAGTGCTAACATCGCTAACAAGACTTTTTTTTTCATGTGTACACATAAATGTACAGCAGAGAAACAGAGGAATCAGCCAGCAGTTATCATTTGCCCCCTGCAAAGAGCCACTGTCAAAGTCTGCACCGGCTACTTTTGCTACTTTATAAAGCTCCTCATGGTCTTGATCCAGCTTATTTACAATGTAGAGCCCTCAGATCTCCTGCCAGTGGCCTTTTAACTAAACCGAAAGTAAGAACAAAAACCCACAGTGACACAGCATTTTGTTGATATTGTATAAAGCAAACTCAAGTCCTACCTTTCTGATCAGGCTTTTGATAGATTTTATTTGTTTGATATGTTTATTAGCAGACCTGTTTTTAAAATTGATTCTGCGTTTCTCCATTTATTTGGATATTTTTGTCTATTTTCTCTATTTCTTTTTACTTAGGTATTTGGATTTCAGATCAAAACAAGACAAAGTTCTTTTTTTTTTTCTTTTTTAGCATTTATTTTGTCATAATTAGATCAAAATAGCATAAACAGATTTTTTTTTGAAAGGACATCCAGAAGTATGGTAGTACTACTGTCAACATGTGTTTAGAGTTGGATGA
>NW_007580952.1:0-2296 GCF_000690725.1 Stegastes partitus | reverse complement strand
GTGTAGTTGTGTGTCACAATACTCCAAAACAAAGCATATAGAATACTTCAAATATGAAATATTCGATCATAGAAATGAAAAGAAAAGTTATTTTCATACATCTTTCATAACTGATTGAGCAGATATGTTGTTCCACATAAACACAGCTCACCATGTAGCCAAGTCAAAGTAGGACAAGGTTCTGGAGTTTGAACATGGTTCGCTAATATAACTAAGAAAATATGTATTTGTAATTATTTTTGGGCATATTTTACATTTTCAGACCCTAAACCTTGGTTTGAAGAGACTTGTCAGTAGTTTTAAGACCACTTTACAGGCCCAGACTCTGAAGGTGAGGACAAGGTCGAAGAGCAGCTCAACTAGAGAGACAAAGAAGTCTCAAAACTAGAAAATAAGAGTGTCTCTGCGATGCTGCAAGAAGCTGAAAACCTTCAGATAGAAGAGGAGCAGCAAGAAAAGGAGGCACTGAAGATGGAAATGAGGGTGATTGAAGGATAGAAAAATAAAAAAAACTGCAGGAAGACAAGAATAAACTCGAGGAAAAGACTAAAGAACTGGAGGAGAAAATGAAATTGATGCAGCAGAACAACTCTCTAAAGGAGAACATCAATTACATGGATGGCTTCGTTAAAAAGCTCCAGGCAGAACCGGGATGGTTCTATGACCTAGCTCACAGGAGCAACATCCGAATCAGGAGTCTGGAGGACGAGTTGCTGGGAAACACCAGGATCAAGAAGGTTGAGATCCTGAAGGAGCAGCTGTCTCTAAGAGAGCAGGAGCTCTGCAGAGTCAACGGTGTGAATGAGAGTCTCTCTGCGGCGCTCTTCAACGCTGAGGAGGAGCTGCTGGGAGTAAACAACGAAGCAGAAAGAAGAAACCTGGACGACTCAGCACAAGACTGTGGAGCAGCTCAGAGAGGAGGCTGCCCTGAGAGAGCACGAAAAAAAAGGAGAAATGCTGAAAAACCAGAAAGAGACTGGAGACGGTAACAAAGACCTCCAGGAGAAAATCAAAGAGTTAGACGAGAAGAATAAGGAGCTGCAGGAGATTCGCTTCAAACAGAAAAACAAGACGAAAAGAGAGAAAAAAACAGACTGAAGGAGGAGACTGAAGAACAAACGCAGCAAGAAAAGAAGGTGGAGAAGAAGAAGAAGAGCTTCTGGAGCTGATTGCTGCCACACAAGAAGAAAAAGAAGAACTGTGGAAGGTGGAGGCGGCTGCTGCTTCCTCTGCCTCCCCCCTTCCTCCACCTTCTCACCTTCTCTGTCTCCTTCATCTTCACCTCTTGAGCCTCTCTCACCCTCATCCTCCTTATTACCCCTTTCCTTCTACTGAGAGATCGACTGATTATCAGCCCAACCAATTACTGATGCCGATATTTGGCACTTTTTAGATATTCGTTATTTTAATCGGCTGATTATCGTCACATGTAGAAATGTGCTCCTTTGGGCTCTTGGCTACTTCATGAGGCAGCCACAGATTTCACTCAAACACAGTCTGGAAAACGATAACTAATGATGCTTTACGACATGGACCTCAGTGGGCAATAAAAAGATGAACGGAGAAGAACAGCAGACGTAACTGCAGCAGACAAACTGTTATTGATCTCAATCGGTCGTTCTCACAGTGAGCAGGAGAGCGTTGAAGCTTCACGTGACGCTTCGACGTCATCACTAATATTTTCCATCGTACATATTCATTAATAGTAATCCTTAAAGTAATCTAGTAATGAATGACAAGGTTCCCTGCTTTCACACCTGCTGTTAAGAAATCACTTGTAATGTATGTCGACTCCAATATTGATTATCGTTATTCTCAATTACCAAATATTGACGTCGTCATCGGCCCTTAAAAAACATATTGATCGATCCCTACTTCTAGCACCCCCACCTACCCCACACCTCTCTATTGCCCTTTGCCTTCACCCCTCTATTAATGTTTTTAAAAAAAGTAAATAACAGAAATCTATCCTACTTCTACACATGTGGATGATATTAAATCTGACGACTTCATGTCTCATTTCAGGGTTTTCAGGTTTTTGAAGATTCATAAATGAGCTGAATAATTTTCTGGTGATGCAGTTTGTAAATATCACAATAAAAATACAGTAATCAATATCTAAGGTGACTTTAAAGACAAATTATATATATTTTTAATCTGAAATAATCAAGTTTTAAAGATTTCTTAGTAATCTTAGTAAACTTTTTGACAATTTATTGCTTTTATGAGGCTTCACAGATATTATGACTTAACTTTTCATAATGATTTGTTTTGGGTAGTTTTATGCCAGAGTTAG
>NW_007580951.1:1834-3028 GCF_000690725.1 Stegastes partitus | reverse complement strand
ACCTCCAAGCACCCAGCTGTCAAACTCTTGAACTCTGGAACTCTGAAATATTCACAGTCTGAAGGTAGAACTTTAGCTTCATTAAATATACTGAAGGTAACGTAGATGTAAAAAAAGAAAAAGAAAAAGAAAAATCAGCATTTTTTTTTTTTTTACAATGTTTACATGCACAGATACAGGATGCTTCAAAAACATGAACAAAACCGGGACACTCAAGTCCCTGTTGACACAGTACAGGACTTCATTCAGGTACTGTGGTGTTCCTAGTTGTGACCTTAACTTGATGATATCCATTTTTATGCCAGTTTTCACTTTCCCTCCACTATATTCCAGTGTGAAATACTTCATTTAACTCATTAGATCATTTCCCCTTCACTCTCAGAACATGGTTGAAGCTCCCAGTGGAACTAAAGAAATAAACTGCTGAGTTGGCTTATTGTTAATTAGACTGCAAATATTAACTACTTATTTGACTTTTTTTTTCACAGCGTCACAAACTGGTCCTGCCAAAAAAGAACTTCCTGTTCTCAGAGCAACTGAAAGAAAGGACTTTCGGCTGTACTGTCCCTTCAGTGTGAATAAAAACCCAAAGTTCTTCTGTAGGAACCAGTGTAAGGACGGAGATCTTCTCATCCAGACGTCTGAGGTCCGAGCTCAGAGGGGCCGGTACATTGCCGAGTATGAAGACGGATCCGAACAGAACCCCATCGCTCTGTTTGTGACCATCACACAGGTGACCGAGTCCGACGCGGGACGCTACAGGTGTGGTGTGGGCTCACCTTCGTCTCCTGATGCATACTTGGATTTTGATTTAGGAGTCGGAGATGGTGAGTTTCTGAAGAGAGGACTTGATAGTTGTGTTTCCAGAACAGATTTTTAGGCACATTTTAAAGCTTTACAGTAGAAAACGTTAATGGAAACAGAAAAATGTTCAAGAATTTTGCCAAAACAAAACAAATCAAAAGAAGAAGCAAAAAAAATGCTTGAAGTTGTTTATGACTTTCTCTTTCAGTGATCTCTATAGTTGTTAGTGTGGACGGGCCATAGCAGGAAAACTGGTTCGTGCTGACTGTTGGAAGAAAAGAACGACAAAAACATCCCAGCATATGCGCTGTCTGATGGGAAAAATGTGTCCCAGACACGAAAGATAATTCCAGTTGAAATGTATTGGTTTGAAATTCGTGCTGGGGAACA
>NW_007580951.1:0-1108 GCF_000690725.1 Stegastes partitus | reverse complement strand
AGTCTCTGTCATGAGTTTTAGGACGTATAGTGATTTGCCACAACATTAAAACCACCCTGTGACGGAGCGACACCGTCACTAGCGGAGGTTGGCGGACCGGCACGCCGCGTAGCGCACACACACACACACACACACACATACATACGCACATCCAGTTACAAACTGTACAATAACCTGCACTCACACCTCATTCTATTTCACTTCTGCTGTTACGTCTCGTGACCAAGGGTGCACACTTGCAGTGATACTTTCTCTCTCTCATCCATACACTCACACACACACTCACACACACTCACACACACTCACCGTCCATTGCAGTGGTGGGCAGCTGGCTGGACTGCTTGGCGGGCAAACCCGGGCCATACCATCAGCCGGCTTAAGATGGTATGAGCCCGCGCAGTTGCCGGTCACATGATGCGCAACATTTTATTATTTTCCCGGTGAACATTATTATGTGAATTGCCGATGGGTTATGGTGGGAAACCCTACCCCTGTCCCCTGAATGAGAATTCTGTGTTTCCCATCACAGAGGTGAACTGGGGGAAAAACTGTTTGGAAACATGCTTGTATAATTTTTGTATTTTACCTGTAAAGGTTCCGCCCAGTGGGAGGGGCTTGGGTTTTAAAACCAAGGGCTCTGGGCCTGACTGATGGTGGGAGTAGTTGGAGTCTGGAGACGGAGACAGTGATGGAGACAGTGATTGTGACAGTGTTGGTCTGAGTTTTTGAAGGTGGAGTTAAAGGAGAGCTGGTGTGTGTATATAGAGTTTTTCTTTTCTTTTCCTTTGCTTATTTTTACGATTGGGTTTTTGCACTTTTTTTGGTTTTTGTTGCACTTTGTAAATATTCTAGTCACCGTCGCACTTTGGAGAGGCCTGAAATAAATTTAAAATCACAGCTGACGTCTACGCCATCGTTTTTTCACAGTTTGGGGAAGTTGCTGGTTGAACCCCGCGACACACCCACAGATGTAGATCAGGTTCCCCTCGAGTGGATCCGACCAGTTCAAACTGAGATCTGGGGAGAAATGTCCAAAATGTCCTAAACTTGTCAAAAATGTCTCATCATCTGTCCACAATGAGCAAAGAGGAACGTTTTAAGCATAACC
>NW_007580950.1:0-2333 GCF_000690725.1 Stegastes partitus | reverse complement strand
AAACTAATGGTGTAGTTTTGGTTTCTAAATGGAACCAAGTTGTTGTAATTCTGTAGTCTAACCAAACAGCTGTACTTCTTTAATCTAACCAAGTAGTTTTAGTTCCTAACCGTCCTGCTTTGGTTCCTAACCAAGTAGTTTTGGTGCAGAAATCTTAGTAAGTACTTTTAGTTCCTAAATCTAACCAAGAGTAATTCTGCAGTCAAACCAGTTTTACTTCTACAGGTACTTTCAGTTTCTCAATCTAACCAAGCAGTTTCAGTTCCTAAACTCAACCAAACAGTGAATACCAACAACATGATTCATTAAAAAAACAAAAAAAACAAATAAGTACTTTCCTTCATCTAAAAATAATGTTCCTGTTGGGTCACAAAGCCGGAAGTTGTTATTGACTTTGGCCACTGTCACGCGAGCGTCTCCAAGTCTGGACTTTGTCGCTCTTCATGCGTCCTCATTTGCAAAAACTCAGTTGTTTAATTTTGGAAGTCACTGCCGAGACCCGTTCTGCTGTTTGGGTTGAGGTTGTGTTGGTATGAACAGTAGGTTTCACATTGGTGTTAGTCAAAAGACATGCATTTATTTTGGATCGGTCACATGTGGATGATATCAAATCACTTAATAAAGTCAATAGCAGGCTGGTACCGACCCAGTAGGTTGGGTCACTCAGGTCATGTGGCTTTTGACACTGGAGCCGCCCTTTTGTTTCCAGTTGAACTTTGACATGCGAAGACCAGGCTCATTATCTGAGTTGGTTTACCCCAGAGAACACGTTTAGTACCGTAGAGCTCGGGGAGGTTTGTTATAAGTGCAACACTGGACAATGAAATCTGTTTTAATAATTTGTTATTAAATAAATTAACCTTCAGCATTTCTTCGATCCAGGTGGTTGTCATTCAGCCCTTCATCCTCAACAAGAGAAAACAATCCGTGTCCTCCTGATATTTCGAGTGTTTATAAAATCATCTGTGTCCTCAGGCTTTCAGTGGGGGAACGTGGAACCGTGAACTCGCTCTGTCAACGTGGAATCCATTAGATCAAAAGGAGACCCTACAGAGTTCCAGCCGGACTCTGCTGTTTTTAGAGGCACGGAGCCTGAATACCATTAAAAAGCTTCTCATGGAATGAAAAATAGGCTTCTTCAGCTCGTACATATAGCACACGGTGAGGCGTTTGTTTACTGACGGGTGATGTCGTTGTAATTCATCGGGATTTAGTTTATTTCCTCCATTGTTTGACGTCACATGAATAAAACATGGCAGGATGACGTGGGCACATTCTGCATTAGTGACCACCGCCGGCTTCATTATTAATGTGGAGTGGAGGCAGTTACCGAGGAGCATCTGAGTGCAGAACATCGGCGCTCACTTCCACCCGGTAAATAATTAAAGGTCGAGCGGTGTATTTGCATGCGAGGTGAATAATGGAAGATGTATGTTAGTCATTTGCTGAAGGGTTGTTGGTACCTGATTTGATCTAATTCCACCTCAGTGAAACCATTCAGTCTGGTTCTGGGTTCTTTCCCTTAAACTGTAACTGCTTTTACTTCCACTCTGGGCTGGACGATAGCTTTCAAGCGAATGTCTGCACTCTTGACCCAGGACTTTGATTGCTTCCTTGCGTGACTCAGAAATAAAGATTCTTTCAGGTCAACTTGAGCTCTTAGTTCTGGTCATTGGGGAGAATCAGAACAATAGCATTGATTGAAAAAGCGAAATAAAGTTGTAAAATCAAAGTTGTTTGTAGGTGTTCTGAGTGTCCTTAAAGGTTCTTACCGTCAGCAAACCCCCCGACAGGCCAACAACAACAATGGCTTTATCTGACTAACAACTACTTCCTGTGTAGACAGATACATCCGATCCGCCTGCACCACATCTCCTTTGTTCTGCCAGAAACGATTCAGAAAACACTGTCTCACTGAGTGATGTGTTCCTTCACTACCACAACATGGGTGCCGTAGTTTGTTTAGCTTCGGTCCCAGATGCACCGTCCTGCTGGGACTCGCAGATGTGGATGAAGACGAAAATTCTCAATGGAGACTTTCATCTGGTTTTCCTTTTTGGTCTTGGGTTGAATGCTATTAATCCGCAGGTCAGAAACGCTATTTCCTCATCTTTGAGTTGCTTTTCTCAAAAACTATCTTGACCAAGAAGCAGGAAAAGTATTGACAGATGGAATAACTATGAAAGATGTAAAGTTTCCTTGATGTGAAGCTAAACTTTAGCATGAAATAATAGTCAGAAGAGGCACATCGGTGTGACATAGTCATGTTTCCATAGAAAGCTGAAGCAGACTTTTGAAAAAGCTGATAAAACAGAAATTAACCTTGTTTCCAT
>NW_007580949.1:1971-2993 GCF_000690725.1 Stegastes partitus | reverse complement strand
TCTTGTTCATTTTAATGCCTGGTTCAACTAAAGGTATATTACCTGAAGAATACAATGAACACCAATCTCGTTGTACACTGTATAATGACAATAAAAGGCATTCATTTATTCAACACGACAAAAAGTGCAGCTGATTATATAACACTTTATGTTCTATTTGACATGCTTAAGCTTAACTGTATTCTCAGGGTATGTAAGAGGTCATTTCATAGTCTCATCAGCAGCACTGCACATGCAAAGGCCTTGAGTGGTTTCCTGCTTACATTCAGAAGCTGTCAGCTCTCACATGCCTAAAACAATAGAATTAGGTGAAGCCACAAAGGAAGCCATCTTGGCACTGCTGGAAATTTGCATGACTGAGAGACAGGTAGCGAAAAAACTGGAGATCTCCAAGACAGCCGTTCATTACACCAAGAAAAAACAAGCCCAACATGGTACTACCAACTTGCTAGTTGGTCACGGCAGGAAACGTCTTTCTACCCCACGAGATGACCGTGCACTCATCTGTTCCTGTGTCAGGAATCATCGTCAGACCTCCAAGTGACCTTAAAAATGAGTGAGTGCTGTCGAGAAATGTGACTTGTTCGGCAAGGACTGTTGGAAACCTACTTCTTGAAGCTGATCTGAAGTCACACAGGGCACAGAAGAAGCCCTTCATCAACCAAAGGCAGAGGAAAGCCCGGTTACTCTTTGTTGGGGATTACAAGGATTGGACTGTTGATAATTGGACTAAGGTTCTCTTCAGTGATGAATCCAATTTTCAGTTGATGCTCACTCCAGCCAACCTCCTGGTAAAGAAGAAGCCTGGAGAAGCCTATAAACCAGACTGTCTTACCCCTACAGTAAAACATGGGGGTGGATCAGTGACCATCTGGAGTTGTTTCCATGGGCAAGTGCAATTGTGTGAAGGGCAAATGAACCAGGTCGTGTACAGGGCTACTCTTGAAAACAGTCTTCTTCTATCAGCTGGAAAACTCTTTCCTGCCTCCAATGACTGGATTTTCCAACAAGACAATTCCTCA
>NW_007580949.1:0-1311 GCF_000690725.1 Stegastes partitus | reverse complement strand
TTAACTGACAACATTTGAGTTAATTTGTGGCACACCTGTGGATGTATTTTAAGGCACACCTCAAACACACTACTTCCTTCTGTGACAACATGAGAAAATCTAAAGAAATCTGCCAAGATATCAGGAAGAGAATTGTGGTTCCACGTTCATCTGTTCAAACAATGATATGTAACTATAAATACCATGGTAATGTCCAGCCATCATACCACTGATGAACATGTTTTGGTGCAAAATGTGCGTATCAACCCCAGAACAAAAGCAGAAGACCTTGTGACGATGCTGCTGAAGCTGGTAAGAGAGTGTCATTATCCACAGCGAAACCAACATGGGCTGAAAGGATACTCAGAGAGGAAGAAGACATTAATCCAGAAGCAACATAAAAAAGCAGATTACAGTTTGCAAATGCACACAGGGACAAAGACCTTCATTTTTGGAGACATGTCCTGTGGTCTGATGAAACTAAAACTGAACTGTTTGGCCTTAATGACCATCGTTACATTTGGAGGAAAAAGGGGGAAGCTTGTAAGCCTGAGAACACCATCCCAACTGTGAAGTACGGAGGTGGCAGCATCATGTTGTGGAGGTGTTTTACTGCAGGAGGGACTGGTGCACTTCACAAAATAGATGGCATCATGAGGAAAGAACATTATGTGGAAATATGGAAGCAACATCTCAAGACATCAGGAAGTTAAAGCTTGGGGTCTGTGGAACATGGGAAAAGGACCCTAAACATAACGCCAAACTAGTCATAAAGTGACTTAAGGACAACAAAGTCAATGTTTTGGAGTGGCCACCACAAAACCCTGATCTCAATCCCATAGAGAAATTGTGGGCTGAAAAGGCATGTACGAGCAAGGAAGCTTACAAACCTGACTCAGTTCCACCAGTTCTGTCAGGAGGAATGGGCCAGAATTCATCAAACTATTGTGAGAAGCTTGTGGAAGGAACCCCAAAACGTTTGATGCAAGTCATAAAGTTTAAAGGCAATGCTACCAGATACTAAGGAAATGTATGTAAACTTCTTATTTTGAAGAAGGTAATAAAAAAAAAAATCTCTAAAAAAAATTCTCTGTCATCACTCAGGCATTTAAAAAATAGAAATATTTTTGGTAATCTTATCTGACCTTAAACAGGAAAAGTTTAGTCAAATTTAATGTCAGACAGTGAGAAAAATAAAAGAAAAGGTTGTGTGTCTTTTTATACAGTGTATATAAATCTCTGGTTTCAGCTGTGTATACACATGAGTATATACAACAATGAGAAAACATAAATATTTCATAAATCTTTATACTTGCTGGCATTGTTTTTATG
>NW_007580948.1:0-2333 GCF_000690725.1 Stegastes partitus | reverse complement strand
ATGGAAACAAGGTTAATTTCTGTTTTATCAGCTTTTTCAAAAGTCTGCTTCAGCTTTCTATGGAAACATGACTATGTCACACCGATGTGCCTCTTCTGACTATTATTTCATGCTAAAGTTTAGCTTCACATCAAGGAAACTTTACATCTTTCATAGTTATTCCATCTGTCAATACTTTTCCTGCTTCTTGGTCAAGATAGTTTTTGAGAAAAGCAACTCAAAGATGAGGAAATAGCGTTTCTGACCTGCGGATTAATAGCATTCAACCCAAGACCAAAAAGGAAAACCAGATGAAAGTCTCCATTGAGAATTTTCGTCTTCATCCACATCTGCGAGTCCCAGCAGGACGGTGCATCTGGGACCGAAGCTAAACAAACTACGGCACCCATGTTGTGGTAGTGAAGGAACACATCACTCAGTGAGACAGTGTTTTCTGAATCGTTTCTGGCAGAACAAAGGAGATGTGGTGCAGGCGGATCGGATGTATCTGTCTACACAGGAAGTAGTTGTTAGTCAGATAAAGCCATTGTTGTTGTTGGCCTGTCGGGGGGTTTGCTGACGGTAAGAACCTTTAAGGACACTCAGAACACCTACAAACAACTTTGATTTTACAACTTTATTTCGCTTTTTCAATCAATGCTATTGTTCTGATTCTCCCCAATGACCAGAACTAAGAGCTCAAGTTGACCTGAAAGAATCTTTATTTCTGAGTCACGCAAGGAAGCAATCAAAGTCCTGGGTCAAGAGTGCAGACATTCGCTTGAAAGCTATCGTCCAGCCCAGAGTGGAAGTAAAAGCAGTTACAGTTTAAGGGAAAGAACCCAGAACCAGACTGAATGGTTTCACTGAGGTGGAATTAGATCAAATCAGGTACCAACAACCCTTCAGCAAATGACTAACATACATCTTCCATTATTCACCTCGCATGCAAATACACCGCTCGACCTTTAATTATTTACCGGGTGGAAGTGAGCGCCGATGTTCTGCACTCAGATGCTCCTCGGTAACTGCCTCCACTCCACATTAATAATGAAGCCGGCGGTGGTCACTAATGCAGAATGTGCCCACGTCATCCTGCCATGTTTTATTCATGTGACGTCAAACAATGGAGGAAATAAACTAAATCCCGATGAATTACAACGACATCACCCGTCAGTAAACAAACGCCTCACCGTGTGCTATATGTACGAGCTGAAGAAGCCTATTTTTCATTCCATGAGAAGCTTTTTAATGGTATTCAGGCTCCGTGCCTCTAAAAACAGCAGAGTCCGGCTGGAACTCTGTAGGGTCTCCTTTTGATCTAATGGATTCCACGTTGACAGAGCGAGTTCACGGTTCCACGTTCCCCCACTGAAAGCCTGAGGACACAGATGATTTTATAAACACTCGAAATATCAGGAGGACACGGATTGTTTTCTCTTGTTGAGGATGAAGGGCTGAATGACAACCACCTGGATCGAAGAAATGCTGAAGGTTAATTTATTTAATAACAAATTATTAAAACAGATTTCATTGTCCAGTGTTGCACTTATAACAAACCTCCCCGAGCTCTACGGTACTAAACGTGTTCTCTGGGGTAAACCAACTCAGATAATGAGCCTGGTCTTCGCATGTCAAAGTTCAACTGGAAACAAAAGGGCGGCTCCAGTGTCAAAAGCCACATGACCTGAGTGACCCAACCTACTGGGTCGGTACCAGCCTGCTATTGACTTTATTAAGTGATTTGATATCATCCACATGTGACCGATCCAAAATAAATGCATGTCTTTTGACTAACACCAATGTGAAACCTACTGTTCATACCAACACAACCTCAACCCAAACAGCAGAACGGGTCTCGGCAGTGACTTCCAAAATTAAACAACTGAGTTTTTGCAAATGAGGACGCATGAAGAGCGACAAAGTCCAGACTTGGAGACGCTCGCGTGACAGTGGCCAAAGTCAATAACAACTTCCGGCTTTGTGACCCAACAGGAACATTATTTTTAGATGAAGGAAAGTACTTATTTGTTTTTTTTGTTTTTTTAATGAATCATGTTGTTGGTATTCACTGTTTGGTTGAGTTTAGGAACTGAAACTGCTTGGTTAGATTGAGAAACTGAAAGTACCTGTAGAAGTAAAACTGGTTTGACTGCAGAATTACTCTTGGTTAGATTTAGGAACTAAAAGTACTTATTAAGATTTTTGCACCAACACTACTTGGTTAGGAACCAAAGCAGGATGGTTAGGAACTGAAACTACTTGGTTAGACTAAAGAAGTACAGCTGTTTGGTTAGACTACAGAATTACAACAACTTGGTTCCATTTAGAAACCAAAACTACACCATTAGTTT
>NW_007580947.1:1505-2706 GCF_000690725.1 Stegastes partitus | reverse complement strand
TTCTCATGCATTTAAACACACTGAAGTAGCAGCATACATTCAGTTTTATGTTCCTAAAGAAGGCAGTTCGTTGGTGGGCAAGTTAGTAAATAATAACTATATTAACAAGTCTTATATGAAAGCTTGCATTTGGTCAAAACTTTTTAACCAATGTTGCTAATGTCATTTTTTGGAATAATCCTTAATGTCTGCTGTCATGAGTATATCAGCTGTAGGTACATTTACATGTGTCATATTCCTTCTGTTTCTTAATGATGGATTCAAATGTACTCCAAGGAATATTTTGTGACCTGGATTTTTTTCTTTTATCCATCCCTGATCAGGGAAAGCTAAATGATTCATGCTCTTTAGAATAGTCCAGATAAGAAATGCTCAGTAATAACATAAAACGACAATTATGTTTTGCTTTTCCATTCCATTAACACACATACACAAACAGCCGTACTTGTAGTTGTGTAAAATGATTTATGGATTTTTCCACATTTAAGCACCGATATTTACAGACAAACGCCACAGAGACGCTTCAAACAGTTCATGCCAACATCACAACACACCTTTCTCACACACTTTGCTCCACAATTTAACTCCTGTTAGGTTCAGTATCCCCAAAAGGTGCCTCTGAGGCATCGTGATTGCTCCCCAAGAAGTTAAAGTCTTCCACCTAATGTCATATCCCCTGTCATCAAGTTGATCTTAGGCTGTTGTAAATGCATGTTGGTCAAGTTCCCACACGTTTTATGAATTTACTGCAAGCAGATGAGGTACGAACAAATCAAATCATGTGTCAAGGACAACGTCAAAAGAGAATTAATACATTTTTATAACATAGTGATTGTAAATTACACATTTTCAGAAAACTCTTTTGTCCCTTGTTCAATAATAAAATATATTTTTTAAAAATTGTTTAAAATTGAGAATTGTTTGTCTTCAAAGAATCTGTGATAGTTGTGTTTTCTTTTATAAATAAAATCTCTAAAGCAGCGATCTTATGGGTCTTTCAAAGGCCAGTATTTGGTTTTATTGGGACAATGTGAAAAAGTTTTACTAACTTGTGAAGAAAATGTGTTTATTTTCATTAAACAGAAAAATGAAGGACAATGACGGTTCATTTGAACTTGATTTAACTTGTGAATGGAGCCACTGAGGAGGAAAGTAGCTGCAGCTGTTGGAGGTTCCTGCTGGTTCCTGCTGGTTCCTGCTG
>NW_007580947.1:0-1135 GCF_000690725.1 Stegastes partitus | reverse complement strand
GGAGTCAAGCGTATCTCGGGTCTGATCTACGAGGAGACCCGCGGTGTGCTCAAGGTCTTCCTGGAGAACGTCATCCGTGATGCCGTCACCTACACCGAGCACGCCAAGAGGAAGACGGTGACCGCCATGGATGTGGTGTACGCTCTCAAGAGGCAGGGCCGCACTCTGTACGGCTTCGGAGGCTGAACACCACCAGCAGCAGCAGCACCGGGATCCGACCAACAAAGGCCCTTTTCAGGGCCACGCACCCCCCAAGAGAGCTCACATCCACTCAGTGTCCTGGTCTGTCACCCCCACCTTCCTAGGACCTGATGTCAGACAGAGACTGACTGGAGGATCACTAGTTCCTGCAAACTCGTTTCTTTTTGTCCAGAAACCATCCGGAGCTCTCAGCAAGATTACTCCTTCTGGAAGATTCTTCCTCACATCTCCATGGTTGCCTTGTTTCCCTTCATCAGACAGGATGAGTTCAGGATGTGCTGTATCAGGATCCAGACTCACATCCACTGCAAACCGCTGAAGCTTCTTCAGCTCTGCCTCAAACAGCTTCATCTGTTCACCGAGAGTCTCCTCCAGCTGAGCCACAGCTCTCACCACAGCCCCCTCATGTGATGGTGGTGGGACGCTGACCTCTGCCTGGTCCTTGGTGGGCGGAGCAGCTTTCAGTGATGAGGAGGTGGAGGTGGTCTTCAGAGCGTGAAAGCTGCTCCACCTCAGAGCTCCTCGTCATCAGCTCAGAGATTTCCCTCTCCAGGGGCCTCATTTACCATCAGTGCATAGAAAAGGTTCTAAATTCTGTCTTACGAATGAAATTCAGAATGTGTGTAAGCACAAAAAAGTGTTGATCTACGTTCAGAATCAGTGTTGATAAATCCCGCTTTGTTCTTAACCACCATGCTGGTGCACTTTCAGGATTATTTGCCTTCAGAAACGCCTCCAACTAACCATATATGGCACCAACAGGGCTCTTTATAAAACAAGTGAATGAGAGGAGAGAAAACAAACAGCATGCTACATAAACTCTAACTTAAAGGACCAGTGTGTAGGATTTAGGGGATCTATTGGTAGTAATGGACCACGTTATCCATAAATATATTTTCATTATTATATAATCATCTGTAATTTTTCATTAAAG
>NW_007580946.1:2415-3893 GCF_000690725.1 Stegastes partitus | reverse complement strand
GTCACAATAAGCGACATGAGCTTAATTAGCATTATTATTGTTTGTGTGTATTTTAATACCGTAGAATGTAAATAAATGACACTTTATTGACATTATAAACACATTCCCATGTAAACCCTGTAACCCACCGATCCCGTGTAATAGTTCTTGAGTTTTCCAGACCACGTCCAGCAGTTTGCGCTGACGGTCGATCTCTTGTTCGTACTCGACGATAGTTTTTCCGAAGACGTTGAATATTTCCTCGGCAGCGGCGGTTAGTCGGTGGTTCACGAACTCTCTGAAATGCTGAACGGAGGTCATCGTCGCTGCTTTATTACAATTTCTACGAGCGCACGACCGTTTCCCAGCTGGTTTCCCCAAATAAAGCGTTTACCGCGCCTGTAATGTTTACTTCCGCTGGTGGTCACGGTCTGGTCTTCCGACGGTGAACGTCTCGAAGGAAGCTTTGGTTCCGCTTTCAGTAGTTCCCATTTAATTAAGCAGAAGGAACGTATCTCTGCATTTCACCGGGAGATGTTTTGTCAACTACAGAGATTCATATTGTACAAATGCTGCATAAGTAAACAGCAGCACACTGTAAAAACACATGTAGTTTTCTTTGCATTTTTCTGTTCAAGGAAAAAGAGAGAGCAGCTGTGGTTTACCAAAAGCTACACAGAGAACATTCTCCCAGAAGCCTTGTGACTTGTACATTTTATGACACTCCACACTGGCTTCTTAAAAATGCACTTCTTTCAAAAGTAGGATCACCCCAGGTCTGGTGGCCGTTATAAGTGAAAAAGGGACGAATGGTGCAACCCGACACGGTCATACTTTGGTCTTTTTCAACATCAACAGTCTTTCTTTTCAATATGGGGTCAGCTTTCCATTTGCAATATTGCACAAGAATACAATCAAGGATATCATCAGTTCATCCTCTGATTGCTATGCATGTAGAAATATCTAATCTCATGTGGTAAATGTAACGATGGTAAATAAGCAGGTTGAGAATCACTATACTTACATAAGAAGGCTGATGTGTATGACTGACAAAACTGTACCTCATGATTTAACAAGTGATCAATCAAAGAAAGCTTAGATAAGATCCACAGGCATCATTCCACCTGCTTGGAAGACTCCGTGTTCGCTCACAAAGGCCACGTCACAAGACAGGTAGAGCAGAGATCTCATGAGGTTTTGATGTAAACAAAATTAGATCATATATTTGTAAGTTTTGTCGGATAGTCACACATTACTGAGGTTGTGACACACGAGAAATATATGAAAAAAAAAAACCAACATTTTATTTCCCACATTCATTAAGGCACAAATCACTGAGTTCACACAGAATATACTTCAACTGAGCTGGTGTACAAGAATATAATGAAATAAGAGGATGCTGATTTAAAGGAACAATTACTATTAATTTTTACAGAAATATTGTTCTAAACAGAAATGAGTGACTGTCGATAGTCCATGTGCTACAATAAACTAGTACT
>NW_007580946.1:0-885 GCF_000690725.1 Stegastes partitus | reverse complement strand
CCTCTTTAATCTCTGGTGGATCTGAGTCCTGCTGGTCCAGACTGGAGTTTCTCTGGCCAGTGGGAATCTCCTCTTTAAAGACATGTTGCTGTGGGAGCTCTGGAGGAACAAAGGGGAATAAAACGTCAGGATGAGTCGTACTGGTTTGTTAGTTCATTTCTGCCATTAAGACCAGAAAGTGACCTGTGTTGTGCCACTTCTGGTTCATTGGCAGAGGCTGGTTCAGGCTCAGATAGCACGTTGCTGGTATTACACTGACACAATAACAGTGGTAGGTCACTTTTGTAGCTTGACAACAGCGAGCTGAGGTTGTGACACACGCAGGGCAGATTGTATTTAGGTTCATACACTCTCTGTGTGGTTCTCAAATGTTCTGATTTAGTTCAGTCAGAAAATGCTCCAACGACAGCATCCAGGGAAGATGATTGTGTCCCAGGGATCTTAAACTTTCTGATATTACCAATACGTATGGTCACAGAAATGCAAAGCTGTTTCAAGATGGCAAAGCCTTGAGACCATGTTGTTGCACAACCACTTTCTTTTCACTCCCTCGTCCGTGTTCAGCGGGCTGCACACAAAAAAGACAAAGAGATACTTTTCTGCATTTAAATA
The DNA here is from genome assembly GCF_000690725.1 of Stegastes partitus. Taxonomy (NCBI): domain Eukaryota; kingdom Metazoa; phylum Chordata; class Actinopteri; family Pomacentridae; genus Stegastes; species Stegastes partitus. Next base: position 273 of record NW_007580946.1, on the reverse strand, counting down.
AATTCCATCCATTGATTATCTATTATCTATCTGGGAGTAAGCCGGAGAACCCGGAGAGAAATTTGCGAACGTTAAATGAAGACACTTTACACGGAGATGTTTTGGGAGCAGCCAGCGCATTCCCAATCCCAACTTTGAGTTACAACTGAATGGTGTCATTTAGTCTCTGTTCCAGCAGCAGCAGGGCTCAGAAATGTCAGAAAGAGGTGCAGCCAGCATTGTTGGTTATCTGAACCCTATTCAGGACTTTCAGGGGGACAGTTCTGAGGACAG
>NW_007580945.1:0-2366 GCF_000690725.1 Stegastes partitus | reverse complement strand
AGCAGGTGTGATGGATCCTGAAGGATCTTGCTGGCTCACAAAAGGTGGAGAGGGCTCCTACAGGGATCATTTTGGGGTAGATCTTGACAACACTCATAGAGACAGAGTGAAACCAGCAAGCAAAAGGCGATAATGCTCTCTATGAAGGAGTGCTGATGAACCCAGTGTCCAGACACATCCATCACTCACGTCTACTCATATGTACAAAAGGAAACAATAGAATATAATATGCACGTACAGAGGAAGCTGCTTTTTAAAAGTATGTGTAATGTTTATGGTGCAAGACGTGCAAAGGCTGCATTAAGTCCTCTGCTCAGTGATGTAGGAAAGAGGAAATGTTCATCCGTCTCGGGCTTGAATCTGTCTGCGTTTCTAGACTCCTGTAGCTTCCACCAGACAGCAGGAGTGTGACGAGGTGGTGCTGCGGGGTCCCTGATGATGCTGTTGGCTCTTCTGAAGGCTCTGCTGGCAGATGTGCTGCAGAGGTGGGAGGGTCGTGCCTACGATGTGTTGGGCTGATGTGACACTCTGCCATCCACTTGTATGGAGTTCCTGCACCATGAGAACGGTCTCAGTGGTAGAAGCTGCAGAGGAGTGATGGTGGCAGTTTAAATGTTAGTAAAAGTTAGTGAACCTGACCTATCAGCTCTGGGACGGCCAGCGAGATAGCTATCATGAAGACTAATGGTTAAAGAATACGTTTCTCATTGACAGGAGACTATAAGATAAATTTAAAAAGTCCTCATGCTGACTTATGGTGACACAAAACAGAATAAGGATTTTTAAATTTTGTCTTCTATTATCTGTCTCTGTATACATTCTGAAGGCATCTCTTCAAGCCCAGCGTGACACTCAAAGACTACCATAAAACAAAATGACTTTCAGTGATTTTTGTTTCAAGACAAGCTGGAAAAACTGTGAACCAAACCCGTAAAGTGTTACAAGCTCAATGAAACTACACTGGCTCTTGAGAAAAGACATTGACAGGAGACTTTTACAACGCTGCACAGGCCTTTGCTCTGTCAGTGGATGCCGTGGACAGACACAAACAACAGAGAGAGAAAAAAAAAGGCCAGAAGTATGTCAAGACTTTGCACATGCACACAGGAGTTTCCAGACGAACTCGCTCTTGAACACCTGTGCCGGGGAGTGAAACTGGAATGACAATGGTGTCTTTTTTGTTTCCAGAGTTTAGCAGCCACAGTAGGACAAACATGAGCAAAACAGATGTTATTATTGATGGTTTAGTTCTGCTGAAGTGTCCCAGTAAGTCAGGACGGAGGCCCAATCTGAGATCCAAACTCTCATTGACTTCACAGCTGCAGTGCTCGAGTGTTTGAGTTCACGAGGGCTTGAAATGTCTTTAAAAAAGTAAGACTGGGACACATGAGTGAGACGAGTTAGTGAATTTAAAAGGTGATTACTTCCTGTTTGTGACAATACAGGGTTTGCACATCCTAGCAAATTCCTTGAAGTCAACAAAGCCATGAATGTATGTAAATCCTATGCAGATGATTAACTGAAAATGCAAACAGACGTGCAGTACAAACGCTAGTTACTGTGATAGAGGCAGAGAGTGTCGCCTTCACGGACGTCAGTGAGTCAGCGAGGTGTCAGTCAGACAGAGTGACTGTGCTCACACAGTAAAATGTCTAATCAGCCAGAATAAGTGAAATCACCAGCGTGTGCTCACTTGTGCGGTGTGCAGCTGCTTTACACTGAACGGGGCAGATGTTTGTGTCCACGGGGGAAACGTTTGCTGCAGTTCTCTTTTCTTTTTTGGGGGGTCTGTCAAGCTGCCATCTGAAATTCACAGACTTTAATCATTGAGGACATTCTGACGTCTAACTGTAGCAGGAAAAACACAAGTGGAAATGATAAGTGACTCTTTTCCATTAAACCTTTCATTGGTTGCTTCTTATGTATTCACCTGGTTTCGTTTAATTGTCTGCTCTTTATGATGGCACAATGTCTGCTTGAAACTCATATTTCACATCCAGTTTAATATATTTATTTCTCTCTGCCTGAATACAGGGATGATTGTGTACATTTCTACTGTGCTGCTTAATCAAATTAAATCAGATGTTTGTTATCACCTTTTCATTTTTAATTGTATAGCTTCATAGTATCATATCCAAATTCAACTCAATGGGACATTCACAAGCCCATAAACACCTTTATGAAAAACTGTCCACAAATCTTAAGAAGCTCTTAAATTTCAAATCTGATTTAAATTTATTCTTTAAACCTGTAACACGTATTTTGTGTTTATGTGAACTAGTGTGCTGCCTGAATGAACTGTCACATTCTCAGTAAAGGAGAGACTAAACATCTGTAACCAGCTGAAACAGTCTAAAATCTCAAAA